>NC_056725.1:1417535861-1417750861 GCF_019279795.1 Protopterus annectens
TATATAAAAAAGTCAAGATATTGCAACTTCGTACTTGTGCAGATTCAGGAATGAGTGCTACCATGGGTCCTACAGGGATGTGGACCAAGGAACCAGTGTTAACATGGTTCTGCAGGAAAACAAGTCCAGGAGTTTGATATTATGGTCTTCAGCAATTTGGTCTTTTGATTTTATGGCCTCAAGATTTGGATTTTTCAGATTTTCATAGTAAACCCAAGTAGCTACTGGGAGCATCACTTGAAAGTAGTACATCTAAGTAGACTTAAAAGTAAATTATCTTTATATCTTTGACACCCTGTTTAGTACAACATATACCCACATCCCTATTTCTCCCCTCTGGCTATATGATTTTCATTGTATCCTTTCTTTCTCAGTCTTAATCTTTATCTCTGTCTGTTCTCTATTTCTGTCATAGTTTAAGTGGTCTGACCTGAATTTACTCCATATCTTCTTCCTGTGTAATAGTCTTGTATAAAAAAATATGTGTGTGTGTGTGAGTGTGTGTGTATGTATGTGTGTGTGTGTGTGTGTGTGTGTGTGTGTGTGTGTGTGTGTGTGTGTGTGTGTGTGTGTGCGTGCGTATACATGTATGTATTATGTATATATGCACCTATATATATGTATATCTACAACTGTATCTATATCAGATGTTGTAGCCCCTCAGCCCTTCCTGTCCTTACCCTGCACAGAGTACAGCATCTGAGATGTTCATCTACAGTCTTACAACAGAGAGCAGTCAGTGGCAGATTAAAATGGCTGCCGATGGAGCTACAGCTCTAGTGTTATATTTTAAAAACAGGCTTTTGTTCAACATTTTTTTCACTTATCTGGTTTCCCTCATGATGTGCAACTATACTGTTCACATTATTAGAAACATGCCTGTGAAAAGTGTGATGAACATCTTAAGCTTTTGCAGATGACTTTAGACAAGTTCATTCCTGTTGAGCATGTTCTGTTTGCTCTATTTGCCTCTGTTTGTGGCCATTGCATTGTCAGGTGTACAAACTCCAGGCATTTCCACACCTACACCCAGTAAAGTGTCTTTGCACAATTTGGAATTCCCTGACAGTTCTTTTGTACACATTTAGGTATTTATGCCCCAGAATTCCTGACTTTAATTAATTGAATTTCTTAAGATCATAGGATCATTGGACGTTACTAGGCTATCTACCCGGAGGCCATTTCAAGCCTAGCTGTTTCATCCCAATATAATACTATAGAAATGCTAGTTAATACCCAAGATTGCATTTAGTAATGACTACCCATGTCCAGGAGAGTTGTGGGTGCTATACCCACTAAGAATTTATGGTGTCCCATCCACTCATCCAGGTTCCTTTTAAACAGTGTTATAGAGGTGCTCTCTTTCACATGAAGAAGTAGCCTATTCCAAAGATGCAAAAGTCACTGGGAGATATATATGTCCCTCCAGCATACCCTATTTAAGTCACAAACCATATTTAGGTCCCTGGAATGGGTGTCCCTAGTCCCATTTGATTTATGGATATGCAGCAAGTTCATTAAGTTTGGGTCTGAGATTGCTCTATAAGCCAGGCATGTCTCCCCTAAGAAGAAATAGAGTAAAGTGTTCAGGGAGTTTAGCTGGTCTATGTACTGCACTTGCTGGAGTCCCTTGATCTTCTTTGTTAGAATACTTTGAGGTCTCTCCAGTTGCTGCAGGTGCTTTGTAGATTATGGGGCGTTACACTCAATTATGGGCCTGATTAGTGCTGAGTATAGAGGGGTTATAACCTCTTTTCCTTTTGAGGAGATGTCTTTACTAATCAAGTGTGCTACATAGAAAGCCTTTCTTTCTACAGTAGACACATGGTGGTCGAAGTTAAGGTCGCGGTCAACTTGGGAACTCAAGTTCTTACCACTTCATGGGTACTTAGGGTATTGCTGTCAATTTGATAGTGTGAAGGGACATTGTTTGTGCTGAAGAGAATGATGATGCATTTCTTTGCATTCAGTTTGAGACCATGACTAAGACTCCAGTCACTGGTCTGCATAACACCCACCTGGAGTTTACTGACATCATCTGGGTATTCAATAACTGCACCCACAACCCCATACCTTTGACCTGAGCATCTGAGAAGTATATATGAAACAGTAGGAGGCCCATCAATGACCCATGTGGTACCCCGCTGATAACAGGTCTGCTGGTTGATGCGGAGTCACCCACTTTGATAGTGTGTGTCCTGTTAGTGAGCCAGTTAGCAACCCATCTTACAATGAAGGGGTTTACATTCAGTTTGCTATGTTTATTGGTAATGCCTGAATGTAGGATTATGTTTTAAGCCTTTGCCAAGTTGAGGTATGCTATGTGCACAGATTTGCCCTCATCAATGGCCCTGGTCTCATTTTCGAAAAATCCACAAGATTTAACAAACAGGATCTGCCCTTGACGAAGCAGAATTGGGTAGGCTCCAGAGTTTGGAGGACACCTATGTCTTTACTTATGAGGTTAATAATGATACATACCATGGCATTACAGATGAAGCTGGTCAGGCTTATGAGTCTGTAATTCCCCGGGTCTATTGCTAGACCACCTTTGTGGAGGGAAATAACTGTGGCTGTTCTCCATTCCACATGAACAAAGCCTGTGGTTAGACTATGATTGAAAAGGGTACATAAAGGTGATGCTAGTTCATATTTTATCCTGTTTAGAAGACAGCCTGGGATGTCTTCTGGACCCACAGAAGCTGTGTTTTGCCTTGGAGAAGGCATGATGACCTGTTCTTCAGATATTAGAGTGGGGGGGGGGGTTTGGGGCAAGGTTTGTTGATAGATTTGGAGGTGATAGGGGTGAAATTTTCACCAAACCTATGTGCTAGCAGGTTTTCTATTTTGTGGGGTCAGTGTGTGTGATGCCATTGGTCACTCATTCTGCACATTCTTGGGCCCTACCTTTTAGGCTACTTACATAGCTGTAAAAGGTCTTATTGTTATCCTTGGCTATGCTAGCTAAGTTTTTCTTAAAGAGGTCCTTAGAGGATTTGACAAGTTGTCTTATTTGCTTGTTAAGGCTGAGGAGGGTGCTCTTCCATTGTTGAGGCTTTACCTTTGTTTTTTCTGACTGCAACTTTTTGCATTTGTTGTAAAGCTTGTTGATGCTGGATCTCCACCATGGCAGCTTGTTTTTACTTGGGGCTCTGGCTTTGATTCTTTCTGGTACAGCTGAGTTTATACACTTGTGCAAGTGATTGCACAGGGCTTTAGTGTAAGCTTCAACGTAATCAGCTGGAGGGTGTTGGAATGCATTTATACATTCACCTAGGAGGGTATAGTTTGCCTTGTTGAAGTTTTGTAGCTTAATTTCACCCTTTGAGAGGTTTGCTGTTAGTGCCAGCTCGAAGATGACTTATTTGTGGTCTGATATGACTAATAAGGGCCTGACAGTTGTGGTTGTGCATCAGTTTGACATGTTAGTGAGGACCAGATCTAGTACATTTGTTTCTCTTGTCAGGGTATGAATAATTTGTTCCAGGGCATTTGAGTTAACAAAGTCAAGAAACATTTGCGCTAGCAGGTTAGGGCTAGCGTTGGTTTCCCAGTTATACTGAGATAATTGAAATCCCCCATAACCAGAGTGTTTGGTAATATTTGGATTGTCTCCAGCTTGGTCAAGTAGGATTTATGCACGTCATGACCCATGGAGAGAAATTTATAACAGGCTATGACTTGAATGGGGGGTCCTACCCACCGTAACCTGAACTTGGAGTAACTCCATGGAGTTGTCTAGTCTAACTAGATAGGAGGTGAATTTATCTGTAATATATACTATATATAGAAACACTGTCTCCTCTGGTTCTCTCAAGTTTATTTTGCGGTCTAAGGGTGTAGAAGGCATTGTAGCCTTGCAAGGCTGGGGTACTCTCAGAGGCCTTGAACCAGGTTTCTGTGACTGCACAGACATCTACATCTTCCAGTGATAGAAGTGCTTCCAGGATGTGCAATTTTTGGTTTAAGCTCCTAGAGTTTAGGCAGCATGACCCTTACTTTGTTATGATTGGCAAATTTCACTTTGGTGAGTTTGTTTTTGAGACCTTGCCTAAAAATGGCACTATGGGGAAGGCAAGAGCCTTTGCCAGCAGCTAAAATCCTAGAGGTGCCAGGTGCAAACCATTTCTGGCAAAGCAGTAAGGTTTGTCCACCATGGCTTCCTAGGTTGACATGAACTGGATTCCCTTTGAATGACACCATAAACTAAACCAATTATTGAAATCAATCATGTTTTGTTTACACTGTGGCATCATTCTAGGTGAGGGTAGTATGCTGCTTAAGGCTAGGGACATACCTGCCTGGGACATGTACTCAGAGAGCTCAGTCATGTCTCTCTTCATGTAGTCTGGTACATCTCAGGTCATTCACTCCAACATGAGCTATGACAGAGTCATAATGGTACTTGTTACTGAGAGACCTGCGTGCATGTGTGATCTGATGAATCCTGGCACTGGACAGGTAACTGACTGTGACTTTCTCCTTGTCCAACCTGGAGAGGGGGACATCCATGTGTCTCACTATTGAGTCTCCAATAATTAGAAAATTTGTTTTTTGGTGTTACACCTTATGGGTTTGGTAGGTGAAACACTGGTGTTGCTATATGTCATGGGTGCTTTGGGAACTGTGTTAGTTGTAGCAGTCTTGTGTTTTGGAGGTCTCTGGTGTCTGAGTAGCTTTTTTGAGAGAACCTGAAAAAATACGCACCATGCACCCAAAATGGCAGGAGGAAATGAAGCCACAATAAACCTGCTGTTGCTTCCACAATCAGGCTTGTGGCTTCATTTCCTCCTGCCTCTTTGGGTGCCTGGTGCGTATTTTTTCTGGTTCTTGGTTTTGTGGCACCTATTCTTTTGGAGATTTTTTGAGAGAACCTCCACGTATGTTGATTTTTGTGTTGGATACGTACTATGTGTATGGCTAGTGGTACTATGTGCATGTATAGTGGTGGGTGGGTTGACAACCTCTTCCATGTTACTGTTTTGAGTGCAAGAGAGCAGGGATTCAAGATTCTTGGTGTAGATACAGCTCTCACACTCTGTATTAGAGTGAGCTACTAGTAGAAGCTTGTCAGTGTACATGAGGCAATTGCTACACTGCCTCAAGAGACCGAAGTCAACAAGGTTGGTAGGAGAAAAAAGGGTGCTCCATAATGTCCATAATGCTAGGTTGAAGACTGTTGTCACTGGGGGGAGGGGGGGGGGGCTTTTCAGGATCAGTCAAGGAGGAATATGGTGGATAGATATTTCTTTCTGTTTTTTTTTTTTTGGCAATTTAATAGGTTTCAGCTCACTAGAGTATTTCTTTGACTGGGAAAGAACTAAGGATGAGGGCTACACTAATGTGCTACAGCTATAACTAAGGGGAAACTGTTGAATGAATCTCTCCCTCTATGGTGCACAATTGAGCAGCAGTGAACGATGCTGCACTATGCACAGACAAGCAGAAACCTGCTGAATGCTGGGCTTAAATACAAGCAGCTAAAAACTTGAAAAACTTTAAAAGATTCAAAAGGACCAATTAGGATGCTTATTCCAAATTCTAGACCAACCACCCTTCACCAGACAGATTCCAATCAGTATAATCCTCTCACTAGAATGTAGAAAGGCCCCCTCCAATCTAAAATGACCTGGAAAATGTGCTCAGAACAAATAGCCGCTACAAACAGGCCCATATGCAGCAAACCTGTATCTGGACTATGCTACAGTTACTAGCTAACTTAGTTTTGGTGGAAACCACTAGAGATGTTTAACATAGCAGACTAATAGCAGTGAGACACTAAAAACATTTAAAACAGCGGAAAATCAGCAAGGAACCTCTAAATAATGTTTAAACAGCTAACAAATCAGTTATTATAACACTGCTTGGCACGAAAACCAGAACAACAGAACAGATTGCTTTGCAACAGTGAAAACACCAGCAAATACTTAACAAACAGTGAAAATAGCAAAAAAGAATTTAGTAAACAGTGAAAACAGCAATAACATTTGATTTAACAGGCACAGTAAGGCAGACAATTGCAGTACAATAATGTAGATTAGTACAAAGTATATAAATACAGTGTTAAAGTAGGCGGCAGGCAATAAAAAAGTGCAGTAAACAGTATACATAAGCAAAAAACAATACGCACAGGACTTTGAGTTATAAATAGACCACATACCAAAAGAAAATTCAAGCTGGAAATCTTTCGGGGCAATGTGTCTTCCAGAAGCACATTTATAGACGGATGTGAAATATCCTTAAAGTAAAATACGGTCAATGTTCTAACAAGCAGGAATTCATTGAAGAGATGTTGCACTAAATCTATTAATAGCATCAGTCATTTTCTTTGGTGTTTTTGAATTATTTGTTTATCAAGATGTTTACAAAGCATTTGTTGAACTCATTAATTTATATGTCTATTAGAACATGTTTATTTCTCTTTAGTAATTATACAGTATAAAATAATGATTTATTTGTTACAAAATCTGTATTTTCAGTGCTCTTCTTAACTGTAGACTTCATTTATAAAGTAAACAGCTAGGAAAAGACCCAATGACTTGCTAGCTCAGCTAAAAATTGTTACAGTCATGAAAAGAATGTTGATAGTACCTATGTGGGACCCACATACAGCCATATGTCAGCACTATGTGGGACTCACATGGAGCCAGATGTCAGCACTATGTGGGACCCACATGCAGCCAGATGTCAGCACTATGTGGGACCCACATGGAGCCAGATGCCAGCACTATGTGGGACCTACATGCAGCCAGATGTCAGCACTAAGTGGGACCCACATGCAGCCAGATGTCAGCACCTACATTGTTGAAGACTGTTGCTGAGCCACAGAAGCAAACCACTTAGCTATGGAAAATATGGAAAGATATAAGAAAGTATGTCCTAGAGCTCCTGCTGGTTTTAAACATTTTTTTGTATGCTTCTTTCCCAGTGTAATTGTAAAACCCAAAGTCAGCTCTGCCAGTAGCCAGCAACCAATCCCCCCTCCTCCTCACAACCAACTGATCATATATTCCCTATAACATCCCTAGCAACTTGCCTCATGCTTAAAGCCACAAGCCCTGTAAGCAGCATTGGTTGAAGTACCTGCTGTGGCTATTAGGTGGCCCACTTCTACTAGTGTTTTTTCTCCTCTGTAAACTGCTTATACCTAGCAAACTCTCTTTATCTTACCCTCTGTTAGCCCCTTTCTGCACCACTACCTCTTTCTACTTTCTCTGCTACTTCGAGCTTCTACTCTCTCCTACCTCTTGACAACAAATATATTTATATCCCCTTGCCTTACTTACCTTCATTCTGAGCACTTCACTGATTGTTTTTATCCTGGACCTCTTCTTCTTTGGCTCTTCCCGCTCCGTTCGCCCGGCGGGCTCACTCTGCTCCCCACCCTACCCCCATTTCCCACCCACCCCAGGGGTCCTACCTTTATCTCAAATAGAGACACACCCCTGTACACCTCCTCTCCAATCAAATCTCTACACAACTCCCTGAATTCACCACAGCTACCATTATCGCAGATACACACCCTCCTCTTTCTGAAACACTATACCTACCTCATTACATCCCTACCTCCTGCCCCACCCTCTCTAATTACTATCATCTAACATTACTTCATCACACTATATCCTACTTCTCTGCAAACCTCCATTTAGATCACTATGCCCATATTATCCATCCGTGCATTACTGAGATTACTTATCTCTACACTATTATTATCGTCTCTTGTAACTACTTACATCATAACTTCTTATGAATACTCCCAGACTATCTCTCCTTCACTGCCCTCTAAAAGCACCTCCACATATACAACACCTTTATCTTCATCCTATTTACACTCACCCTTTCAGTCCATATACCTTCTAGCCAAATATCACAGACTAGTACACTGCAAGTTCATATAAACTCAAACCAAAAAAACATATGATTCTCACTATAAACTTAAACAACAGATATATCTTACTCTTCTCCACTTACTACAAGATGGTGATATTCACCCCAATCCAGGCCCACATCATATTATAACCAACATAGAACAAAACCAAGCTAAACCATTATCTCTCTCACACTCTAAACCTTCCAATTCTTTGTCCATTGCCCATCTTAATATACGTAGTATCTGTAACAAAATTAGTCAACTCCATGCCCTTCTTGAAACTCAAAAGTTTGATATTTTATGCCTATCCGAAACTTGGTTAAAACCTTCAATTAAAGACATCGAAATTACCCCACCTGGTTATAGCATTATTAGACTTGATCGCACTACCAGGAAAGGAGGTGGGGTAGCCATTCTGCACAAAGCAAAACTAAAACGTATTCCTCTATACCTGACTCTTACTCAAAATAAAAATGCAGAAGTAATTAGCTCCAAAATACAAATCAATACCACTAAATCAATAAACATCATTTGTGCATATCTCCCCCCTGGAAATAACATCAACACCCTTGAAGATATACTCTACCAACTTTCTATCAAACTTCCACAAGAAACACTAGTCCTAGGGGACTTTAACATAGATTGGAATTCCTGCAACAATGCTAACCCTACTTCCCATATCAACCTCTATGGCTTCAAACAACTTATCAATAGTCCCACTAGAATCAATAAAACAAGCAATAAGGTTACCACCTTAGACTGGATTCTCACTAATACCCCCTTGCAAACCTACCAAACAGGTATCCTTCCTGATGACCTTAGTGACCACTCACTAACCTATATCATTAGAAGCAAAACCAACCTAACCTTATCCACCACTTTCAGAACTCTACATTCAAAAAAACAATTTAACCCTGATCAGTTTCAAGCTGAACTTTTACAATGACTTTGGGCCCCACTAAAACATCTCCCACTCAACAAAGCAGTAGAACACTTCAACTCAATGTTCCTAGCAATACTCAATCAACACGCCCCAAGTCGCACCATTAGAACCAAAACTAAAACTGCTCCCTGGCTAACCACAAATACTAAGCATAAAATCACCCTCAGAAATAAATCTTGGCATAAATGGCGTACCACCAAAAGTCTAACTGACCACCAAAGCTTTAGAGAACTTAGAAACAGTACTAAAAAAGCCATTCTAACAGACAAAAAGAACTATTACTTTCAACTTCAAAAAACTACCAAAAAGGAACCAAAAACATTCTGGTCCTGTATTAATAATCTGCTGACCCCAGGCAAAATAATTACACCCAACCCTCAGGATTCTGACCCTGATAATCCCACACTAACAGCCAATAACTTTAATTTCTTCTTCACCAATTCTATACAAACTCTAGCCAACCAACTATCTCCTGATACTTCTCAACTACCTCCAAATACCTTAATAAACACTATCCCTCCCCTTCACCCACAACCTGTATCTACCTCCTATATACAATCTCTTATCCAAAAACTTAAACCTACCACCCCTTCCGCAGACAAGCTTCCTGCTGAATTCCTGCAACTAGCAGCAGAAGCCATTGCTTACCCTGTCTCTATCCTAATAAACAGATCAATAAAAGAAGGTACTTTTCCAACAATCTGGAAGATATCACATATCATACCCCTACATAAAGGAGGCAAATCTTATGACTTCTCCAACTATCGTCCCATAGCACTTCTATCCCCCTTAGCTAAAATCATGGAAAATGTATACATAAACAACTACTCAACCATCTCCTCTATAATAACCTTCTAGCTGACACTCAACATGGTTTCAGACCTGCTCACAGTACTACCACAGCTCTACTCTCCTTTACCAACACCATAAACTTCAACCGTAACAATAACAAACTTACATCTTCTCTTTTCATAGACCTATCAAAAGCCTTTGATATGGTTAATCATACACTTCTTCTGCACACACTAAAATCTCTGGCCCTGGATCCCTCTTCCTTAACCTGGTTTTCTTCCTATCTTGAAAACCGTCAGCAAGCCGTACTCTGGAAAAACTCACTATCTGCTCTCCTCCCTATCTCTTTAGGAGTACCTCAAGGGTCTATCCTAGGCCCACTCCTATTTTCCATCTTTATTAATGACCTCCAATCATCTATCCCTAACACTACCTGCATACAATATGCAGATGATTCCACAATAATATGCACTGCTTCTTCTCAAACAGAACTCCAATTTCAAACTCAATCAGCCTTCTCAACTGTAGAACAGTGGTTCTCCAATCGCTGTCTTCTCCTTAACCCTAAGAAAACTAAATTATTACTCTTTTCGCCTACCCATAAATCTACTTTGTTAAACTTCTGTATTACTGCAACTGACAACACCATAATTTCTCCTGATTCCTCAACTAAACTTCTTGGTGTTATTATCGATAATAATCTTAACTATGATTGTCACATCAACAACACAATAAAAGCAGTTAATAAAAAGATTGGATCCCTGTACAGAATAAAGCCCTTCCTCACACCTGAAGCTAGGACAACCTTAGCCCAAACACACCTTATCTCTACCCTTCTGTATGCTTCCCCTATTTACACTAATCTATCTAAAAGTAACCTTAAGAAACTTACTACATCTTATCACAATATTGCCAGATTTGCCAGCTCATCCCAATTCAGAACCCACCACTGTCTAAACCTAAAACAACTACACTGGCTGGAACTCCCTAACAAGCTCATTTTTCAACAACTCTTAATAGCACACAAAATTCTATACCAACCTTCTAAAACACCAGCTCTTTGTAACCTCTTGACTCCCTATATTAACCTGAAACAACTACGTTCCTCTGATAAACTACTTGTTAATATTACCAAAATTATTAATTCTGCAGGCAATTGCCTTTTTTCTAACTCAGTAGGTAAAATATGGAATAATCTTCCATCTGATATCTCCTCTTTGCCCACTCTTCAAGAAACAACTTTTAATACATCTTAATAACTTCTGGCTTTGCTCTTGTACCAACCCAGACTAACCTGTGTTCACCTTACTCTATCATAAACCTTTCTTATCCACTTGGATTTCCTCATCTACTTCAACTGACAAATTATCCATTTTCTTTGTAAATATTACTTAACTTAATATAGTAAAAAAAAAAAAAAAAAATTGTGTATCATCTAACTTAATTACTTTCTGATTTAGGATTATTTTCTTTACTTAAGATCTATAATATATGTACTAACATTTTATTTTTCCCTTTGCATAATACATTTGTACTATGTCTTTTTGTGAATTTCTAAAATTGATTTAACCTCTGGAGCTTTTCTCCCCGGGCCTCCACTGAAAATGGACATAAATCCAGCTGGACTAGCCCGGTCAACAAATGTAAAATAAATAAATAAAATAAAAATAAACGATGTAGCTTCACTGGCAAATTAATACAAAAGTTAACAATTATTGCTACTGTGATCATTTAATGAAGTAAGATCTAAAATTTAGGCATAAAATACAGCCAGTGGGTGTGGTATTGCCCACTATGACTAAGCCTGTTGTGGTGATATTGTATTAGGCACAGTTGAATGTCACATTGCATTCCTAGTAGTTGATTGGGTACAAATATGTTAACTGTGGGAATTATTGCTAAAAATATAACTGGTTTCTGTTGGATTCCATTTCATTTTTATTATTCTTAATTTTTTGGAATACATTGCATACAGCAGTGCAACTCTACTAATGTGGTGTCTACTGACATGAAGGATAAAGGTAATTTTCACTGTGATTTTATTGTATTTAATGGTTTCACTCTGACACATAGTTCATATCTAAACTATTTTATTTGCAACAGTGCTGTTCAATGCCATAAACTCTCAATAGGTATTGCGTCTTTCGGCTTTTCCTGGTTAGGGGGTCGCCACAGTGGAACTCCGGTCTGCTAATGATTGGCAGCAGATTTTTACGTGCCGAGTTGCCAGCCCTGATGCACAACCTTCAATGAAGGTACACCCATTCACGTCACGCATGTCTCCACACAGAAGATGCTCTAGCTGGGAATCAAACAGGACAACGTCTTACTGTCAGACGACAATGCTACCGCAGCTGTTTAATATTTTATTTATTGTAGTGTAGTCTGAAATCCTGCAGGCTCAGTGTCTACATTTAATAATGTCTATGATATGTTATTTTTTCATGCATTGCAATTGAAGTAGCCGGAGAAAGACATAAAGTGGGACAAGCAGCCATGTACAATGGTGTAGTGGGTGCTTAGGAAAACATTTTAAATGAAAATATACGTTTTCATTTGTGCACTTATCCTTGTCCCATTCTTTATCTGAATTTGATTTGTATCTACTTAGTTGTATGTGTGTGTGTGTGTGTGTGTGTGTGTGTGTGTGTGTGTGTGTGTGTGCGTGTGTGTGTGTGTGTGTGTGTGTGTGTGTGTGTGTGTGTGTGTGTGTGTGTGTGTGTGTGTCCGTGTGTGCCCGTGTGTGTCCGTGTGTGTGTGTGTGTTGTGTGTGTGTGTGTTTTAGGGAGAAGATGTATTTGCTTCTACCTGTTTCCCTCAGTTCTTTCAGCTGCAGAATGTCTGTCATGGAATAGCTGGTATGGAATTCATGAAGCCAAAGTTTGTCTCACTTTACTGCCAGTGTTCACTTTTAACAGCCTTCTCATCACACATTAATGCAGGTAAGACACCGCTCCTGAGGGAAATCCTTCCTTCACCTCAAATGATCCCTAGATACAAAAAATGATTATTGATTTCAGTGATCGGCTAAATAGCTGGTGTTGTTTGTGGGTGGTCCAGTATGAGTCAACATGGGACAAGATACTCGATGGTGCAGTTTGCTTCACTAAGGATGACCTGCACCTCTCATTCCAAATCTTCTACATATTGGCTAAAGCCTTTGCTGCCCCCAATACCTTTTTAGGCAGTGCCTTGTTGATGAACATTCTGAACTAACTAACATACCAGTCCCAAAATTAGATCACATTAAGACTGCTCTCCTCAGCATCAGAAGTCTAAAGAATAAATTGCCTGTTCTTGGGGCACTCCTACATTTGGAAAACATTTGTGTCTGTGTAGTTACTGAGAGTTGACTCAAATGCCAAGATACCACTCCCTCTGTACCTAGGTTTCATACTTCTCCCATCTTCAGACTCAGTGTGAACTGTGGTGGAGTCTCCATAATTGTCAGGGAATATATTACCTACAGGTTGTTGAAATGGTGGTGGCATGAATAATCTCTTGGAGATTCTGCTCCTTCAGAGGCTTGGAGGCCACTTTTTTATGTGTAATTAGGAATACCTTGTACAGGATATTGTGTATATACCCAAGCAGCTTATGTGAGGGCAGCCTCCTCAAACAGGAAGCATGGTTCTACTATGAATCAGAAACTTCCACAAAGCCAGTGATCCAAAATACCAAAACTAAATTCCTGAAACACAGAAACCCAAAAATGTATAACCTTAAGCATCTTTTTGCAGGAGAGAAAGCCCCAAGCACCCCTGATGTGGAGGGCAAGCCCCACACGCCAGCTCCCAAACGTATACCAATTCCATGGATGTGCTAGCCTGAAGAATGGAGGAATGCCTGAAAAGAAGCGTATTGTGGCAAAAAAATAACTGATGTTCTGCTCTGGGATATTTTTTTTTCCTGTGGGCAACTGAAACTGTAGGAATTTCACCTTGAGCAACTGTGGAGGTGCAGGAAGCACTCTAGCATCTTCTAGAGCCCATATATTGCGGTAACAGACTTCTTGTCAGAAAACATTTTCTTTGTGAAAAGTTACCTGGTTACAGCTGCAATGGGTGTAGATACAGAGGAAATGTATTTTGGTGGCATTGACCAAAGAATATTAAATGTGATGCACGATTTACCTAAAAAAATACACTGCATGACATTCTAAAACATAACTGCAATAAAACCAGGATATAATTATAATGTATTAAAATGTTAGAGACACTTTGCTTATCCAGTCTGTCCAGTAAGTAAATTACCTCCAAGCATGATTTCTTACTCGCCACATGTGTATACAGGACAAACTTCAGTTTAAACAGTGTACCTCTAAACATGTTTGTAATATGACTTGAGTATGAAACGATGTATTGATGCATAGCACACAGCCCACTGTCATGTCTGCACAGTGCATTTCTATGATGTGGTCACTCAAACTGCCCTTAGGCACTTTTGCATTGATAGGCATGGACTTGGCAAATAGAGTACAGAGGTTTATAATGCATTTAGTATACACAGTGATTTGGGATTGTTGTCTGTGGTGTTAACATTTAAACAGAACATTCTTTCCTGAAGCATGATCTGAGGCAGGCCCTGTTTGCCTACCAAAGTATGCCTGGTTCATTCAAAGTTTAATGCTTAACTTAAGTCAGTATAACCAAAGAGCCTGTAGTGAGTTGAGAAGCAAAACCTAGATAAAGCTAAATGGGTTTTATGATGCTCTAAGATTCTGCCAGACAGAACCATTAGATAGTTGTACTGGCATGATATAAGAAAGGACGACTGGGCCCACAGCATGCCAAAAGTTACTTGCTGAAATCCTTATGTGATCTACACAGATGCAAAGCACTATGGGGTGTAAGAGATTGCAATGGCTTTACTGTTATGGTGCCACAAATAGGAGAAATAATTGAAGACTCCTGCACCTCTGAAGCATATTAATTTTCTTATAAAACAATTGCTATCACAGTGCTATTATTTCAGTAATGAAGATGCTCTCTTCTTATTTTCCCCAATTGCTTTTTAATTTGTAGAAGCAAATCTTTCAGTATTCATGGTACTACTCTATAGAATTCTATCCCTGTTTCTTTTAGTTGTTTATGTTTAAGTAAGCAAGGTCACTACTTTGCTTAAGCAGTGTTTATTATAGCAGGTGAATTATGTTTATTTTTGGGAACTGTATGGACTGTTGAGTTCCTACAGACTGACAAGGCAATTTCAGTAAAATTTAAAAAGTTTTCCTGACATTGTATGACCTTGCAAGATTTTATATTAAGTAAATGGATAAAGGAAAAAAGACCCCTACATGTGAGGTATGGGGATTTGCCTGCACCTTACACATAGCTGCTATCTTACATTTCATCAATTGAGCAAGACTCAGTGGAATGCATCATGATATTAGTTAAAAATTAAATGCACTTATGCTTAGGATTTATATGAATACATTTTGCTGACATCCACTCACCATCGAAGCCATCAGAATATAAGCTATCAAACACCCAGAAAAATAACAAAAAACATTAAGCAAACACACCTCTGCCATAAATACCCAAGTCCTGATATTTCACTAGAGAGCAGAATGAATGAATAAATAAATAAATAAATAAATAAATAAATAAATAAATGCATGTCTAAAGGTATAATTATAGCCTATCAACTGTCATCAAAAGGCTCCGCACAATATGTCATAGTAGTTGTTAACATATGTTAATTAGGGTATTTGGTGGCTGCAGATGTTACCAGAGTTCTAGTATCTAGAGACAGAACCTACCTGTAAATTTGTCTTGATTAACTCAGTGGCAGAATCATAGAAGGTATTTTATCTGCTAATCATGTTAAGTAAAATAAATGAATGAATGGAAAGGTAACTGTGAACTTGTTAGAAGTATTCTTCTTCTTTCGGCTTTTCCTGGTTAAGGGCTGCCACAGCAGATCATCAGTCTGCTCATGATTGGCAGAGGAGTTTTACAGTATTGAGTTACCATCCCGGCACCCAACCTTCCACAGAAGGCACACACATGCACACACTCACATCTAGGGCCAATTTAGAGTGTCCAATCCACCTACTGCATATCTTTGGTATGTAGGAGGAAACCGGAGCACCCAGAGGAAACCCATACGACAACAGGGAGCACATGCAGACTCAGCACAGAAGGCACCCCAGCCAAGAATCGAACCGGGGAACCTCTTGCTGTGAGGTGGCAACGCTAACCACTGCACCACCATGACCACCCTGTGAATTTGTTAGAAGTATATTAAATCAAAAAGAAAGATGATGCAATGTTTTAATTGCTAATGCAGTAAATATGAGCATCATAGCAAGGAGAATTAGCTTAAGTATTTTGCAGAACAAAGAATGGTATGTAAAGAGATCAGACACACTGTAAGACAAGCTGTTAATAGGTTAATATTAACTCTTATTTCAGACTCAAACCCAAGACCTGCAGCGTATTGTGCTGTGTCACTGCTGTTAGACCAGCAAGAGCCTCTGGACAGATACATGTTGGATTTTCCAATGAAACCTTTATTCTTTTCACTAGGACACCCCAGCATAGTGTTTAGGGCAGATTACACACAGACGCACACACACACACACACACACACACACACACACACACACACACACACACACACACACACACACACACACACACACACACACTCACAAAGCCCTCTGCATAGGCATTGTTAGAATCACAGATGTGAAAGGATAATATTAGCACTTATCTGGGATTTGACAAACTGAAGCACTCAGAATGTTCAGTAAAAATAAAGTATAATTACTTTTAAAAGCTAAAACAGTGATAAAAAGAAATGTGCCAGTTATTATAGAAATAATGACTGTGATGAAAGAGTATCAAAAGAACTTGAAAAAATATGCCAATCAGACTTTTCAAAGAAATAAGCAGCATTTTGAACCTATAAAAAGCATTACCAAAAAGGGAGATTAAGGGGGACCCTTTAGCAAGTGTCAGAAAAGGAAAGGTAAAAACTGACAAAACTATGGAACCAGATGAGATTCAGACATGGGCCTAGTGAAAAATTAGACATGGAACAGTAAACCTAGTTAGCAAATGATTTTAGTACATCCCTAGAAGGAGAAGGGCCTGGATAACATCTTTGATGTATATTTTATACACAGGAAAAACGTTAAGAATATTATGTCATGGAGTCTGACAGTAGGAATCAGTAAGAAGTTGAACTCTGTTGTAACGGACATTCCTATTGTGAGAAATATGAAAGCTAAAACTGGGGAGCTGCATGCATTCCTCTCGGGAAAGCATGTCAGAGCAATCATATATAGCTCTGTTAGGGTAGCAATGAGAGGAATGTAGGGAAGCAGTGAGGGATTTCATGTATCTAGATTTTGTGATGGTATTCTGTTCAGCTCAATGTGGTGGTCTAAAGTGAACAACTGACTAAGTGAAGTCACATAGTACTACATGGGCAAGAGTCTAGGAATGGTAATATTACTTGTGACGTATACAGGCTTTTCTTGTAGGACCTTTACTTTTCAACATTGTGTTATACTCCTTCCTGAAAATATACGCACTGCTATAGGTCAGTCTGCAGATGATCTCACATAAAGAAACAGTTCTTAAAAAAGTCTGCTATGGCTCCACTAATGGGGGATTTGCTTGCTTTAGAAAAACAATGTTATGAGTGGAAAATATTATTTTTATTTCATTTTTGAATCCACCAATTGCTGACATTAAACTTCAGTGAACTGGCTTAATGTCTCTAGCTGTTCATTTCTCCCCTTTTGGAGAAGTTTCTGTGTGAACAGAACTCAGGATCATCACAGCACAGGACAGACAGCATTTTTCACTTTGTACTATTTCCTGTTACTTACCATGGACATATAACATGCAATAGTATCGTTGTGTAAGTATATGAGCATATTTCCATGGTGAGGCAAGGTCTCAGATATCTGCCAACACCATCTCCTCCATACCTGGCTGCTACAGTCACCTTTATCTTTCACTGTGGGTATTGTCAGGTAGCATTAGTAACTCACAACTCTACCCCAGGAAATGAAAAGAAAGCGACATGGCCTTTGGTCATATAGTCCTACTAACCTGCTTACCTGGTACCTGTCCTGGCTGCACATCAAACATGGAGTTCTACCAAGAGAGACAAAACATTTCATGTAAACTGGAAAAAAAAAACTGGCCCAGAAACTAAGATATAATAGTAAGAAAAATCATAATGTTGAGTATATTTAATATAGTATGACATGCGAGTGCATGCTAGATAATATAATGTTTTAACTAATTCAGTGGAAGAATGGGATTCAGGGATTGTAATTTCAAAAGATCTGAATTTAGAAATCAGTACAAAAACTCTGCAGGAAATGTGGACTGAGTCCTCACTACATGGGTAGAAATACTGCAGTGAATGGGGTGTAGTTAGAATTTATTAGCACATAAAGCTTGTGAGGCCTCACCTGGAGCTCTGTGTTCATCATTGATGTCATGCCTTAAGAATGCTATCAGGAGAATTAAGCAAGTGGGAAGGGCAGGAGAGAGGATATAAAGGTTAAATAAATTATCATACAAGCACTGATTTAGAGCATTAAATGTTCTTTCTGTAGAGGACAGGGGTGATGTGAGTTAGGGTGTGAAAGGAATACATTAAGGTTTTAATCCAGGTCAATACAGAGCTGTTTCACATAAAATAAATTATATAAGAGAGCATAAGAAAAGAACAGCAGGTGGCAAAACTCAGAGGAGGCATTAATATAAATAATTTTATAGAAAGTCAGTTACCCTGCCTGGATTGTCCTGCTGAGTGCAGAGATCAAGTTATATTCTTAAGTTCAGGCACACAGGATAGGCACATTGTTATTATAAAAGAAGACATGGCAGAGGTCCTTAGAATACAAAGATACATATTCTTTGTCTAATGATAACCTGTCTATGAAGTTGTGCAACAATGTAACTGTTTTATTTTATACATTCATCAACACAAACATGTAACTGGCAATGTAAGCTTGACAAAAATAAAGTTTAAAGTCTGATCAGTTCTGGTTTATACTGAGGCCATACTTATGCAAAATTACACCATAATGCTTAATTTGGGTCTATATTAGAATGCCGAAACCTCACTTATGCGAATCCCGAAAGGCCGACACATACACAGCGAACTGCAAGAACACCGAACGTCCTTAAGCACGAAATTCAAAATATCGAATTGCCATAGTTGGCCAACTCAGCCACCCGCTATGTACTGCCTACCCAAACAAAATAAATATGAATGTATTACTATATATGCACTTGCCTTAACCCGCACCCTAACCCTAAGGACAGTAACTATTACACATTTACATTAGGGAGCTATACCGGATAAGAGAATCTCCTACTGACGTTTTACCTCACTAAACATGGTGTGGACAATTATGGCGATTCGGTATTTTGAATTTCGCACTTAAGGACGTTCGGTGTTCTTGTGGTTTGCTGTTTATGTGTCATCCTTTTGGGATTCGCGTAAGTGAGGTTTCATCATTCTAATATAGACCCCTTAATTTCAGTCCATTCTATTTTGGATGAATATATATATATATATATATATATATATATATATATATATATATATATAAATAAATATATACACACACACACACACACACACACACACACACACACACACACACACACACACACACACACACACACACACACACACACACACACACACACACACACACACAGTTAAGCCATAAATCAACATAGAAAGAATATTTATTGCTCTTGGAGAGTTATGCACACATAGGATACCAGACTGTTTGGTTTTTGATCTGGAATGATACAAGAGGGGACTACTGGGCCCACAGGATGCCAGCAGGAGTCAGTGAAACCCTTATCTGATCTTTACAGATACAAATTACTATGGTGTACAAGAGATTACAATATATGCATCTGTCCTAAATCAAATCTATATAAATAAATTCAGCAAACCAAATGGGGGATTCTCTGTGCAAACAAACACAGTGGTCACTAGTGTACTGCAACATCAGACATGGAGGAAAACTTTCAGATTTTATAAAATAGTGAGATTACCCGGACTTTTTAATGTTTTCCATGTCAGACATATATTTTAAGTTGAAATGCCTGCCCCGTGGAATTTATTTTGACCACGAGGATTGCTCTTGGCTGCATACTATTTATTTATTTTTGTTATCTTTGTTTATTTATTTATGAATACATTTATTTAATAAGTCTGTAGACTGTTGTTTTGAAACTGAAATATTGAAGTATTAAAATATTCTAAAGTTGTTGATATTTACACTTTGCATTACATACTTTTGTGAGATTTCTGTATAGGTAGTGCAAATAATGTAAGACAGTCAAGAAACAAAGTACCAGAAATGTGTCGGTGGATACAAAGTTGCATTATGGCAGTAATAGTCTTTCTACATTATTTGAAATGTCAGTTTTCTATATAATCTTCTGTATATTGTCAGCATTCAGCATATTAAATGGTGGCTGTTGGTTGTCACCTGGCTATCCTATAGTCAGACTAATGATAATGTTTGCACAGTGTTAATATTTTGGACTTGCATTAGTGGATGAACACATTTAGGATTTCTATTACATTAAGGAACTATATTACTTCATTACTATTAACACTGTTACTAACCACATTCCTTTGTCTGCACCCATATACATCTTCTTCTTTTTCTTCTTCTTCTGGCTTTTTCCCCGGTTAGGGGTCACCACAGCGGATCACCTGTCCGCTCATGATTGGCAGTGGAGTTTTACGGTGCCAAGTTGCCAGCCCAGTGCCCAACCTTCCACAGAAGGCACACACATGCACACACTCACACCTAAGGCCAATTTAGAGTGTCCAATCCACCTACAGCATATCTTTGGGAAACCGGAGCACCCGGAGGAAACCCACGCGACCACAGAGAGGACATGCAGACTCCGCACAGAAGGCACCCCAGCCGAGGATCGAACCGGAGAACCTCTTGCTGTGAGGTGGAGTATAAATAAGTAATCTTTTTCTTACAGGGTATGTAACTTATCAATGATCACAAAGAGCATAAACAATAAAAATCTTGAACTACATTGTAGACAAATATTTTGGAAATACAGGGGTGCTCAGTGATGCAGCAGTTAACACTGCTGCCTCACAAAGCATGGTTGACCAGTTTGGTTCTTGGTTCAGGTGACTTTTGTGTGGAGCTTTCATATCTTTCCAGGGTGTTCATAGGTGTGGGACTTCACATGGTGCCCCAGCTTCCTCCCTTATCTCGGAGGTGTGACATAAGTGAACTGATGGTTGTCTCGTTTCCTAAAGGCATGCATGCACTGTGAAAGTAAGTGTGTGTGTGTGTGTGTGTGTGTGTGTGTGTGTGTGCGTGTGTGTGTGTGTGTGTGTGTGTGTGTGTGTGTGTGTGTGCGTGTGTGTGTGTGTGTGTGTGTGTGTGTGTGTGTGTGCGTGTGTGTGTGTGTGTGTGTGTGTGTGTGTGTGTGCGTGTGTGTGTGCGTGTGTGCGTGTGTGTGTGTGTGTGTGTGTGTGTGTGTGTGTGTGTGTGTGTGTGTGTGTGCGTGTGTGTATGTGTGCATGTGTGTATGATTGCGTGAAGTCCCTTTGCCCACCTTAGTAAAGGATCCTAACCCTAACCCTACCCCTAAACCTAATGTTCATCTTAACTTTAGAAAAGCCCTTCCTGTAGCACTGCTACTATTCAGTCAAATTTGAGCTGAATGTGGTCGGGTTATGGGTAATGCATCAGAAAAGGAAGTTTGCTACTGTTTGAATGATGTAATGAATAGTCAACATGTCGTGGTGCATGTTTTGCATGACTTAGTGACATGTCAACCACACGTTATGTAATGATATATATATCTGTGTGTATGTGTGTGTGGATGCTGTGTGGTGTATCCCTTTCCCCATGGAAATTACATATACTAACTCTGAGAATGCACAATGTTTGGAAAAGGGCATATTGTCTTGAGAATTTTCTGAGAT
Source organism: Protopterus annectens (assembly GCF_019279795.1). Lineage (NCBI taxonomy): Eukaryota > Metazoa > Chordata > Ceratodontiformes > Protopteridae > Protopterus > Protopterus annectens. The sequence continues at coordinate 1,417,557,434 of NC_056725.1, forward strand.
TGCACAAGTAAACTATCTGTGTAGTTAACCAAATTTTGTCAACTCAATAGATGTTGACCAAACCTGTAGTCAATATTATTCAGTATTGATATATATATATATATATATATATATATATATATATATATATATATATATATATATAAATAATTTATTTGACAAACCCACAAACACACCTCACCAAATGCTCAGTGTTAGTATTTACTAATGCATAAGTATCTTTTAGACTGTAATTCTGAATTTTAATTCTGCTACGTTTTGTCAAGTGTCAACTTCATGAGTTTCAACTGGATGAAATAAGTCGAATTTTAAACTCAGTAAAATTTGCAAAATGACATTTTTTTTGCAGTGGGCATGCTTCCATGCAGTCCTCATTTGGGTGACCCCCCCCATACACACACACACCCTTCTTGCATCTATATACTCATTAAACAGATTTACAACCACAGATGATTCAGCCATGACAAACAATATTGAGTCATTGCCAGTGCACTAATCAAAGCTGTAGCAGCAGTGATCTCTTATGGAGAAGAGTGATCCGGGAGCAGAACTCAGCAAAGTTAAACCTCATCTGTTTTACACCCTACCAATAGCATGGTAATGCTGAATCTCTTTTTTCATCTCTCGTAAGTGGTCTAGATAAAACATTCATTTTAATACATAATTGGATAGAGAGATCCAAAAAATTCCTCAGCTGTGTTCTACCTCTGGATATATAGTACATTTTTACAACTAATAATTCATTAGTTTAAAACAGTTACTATAGGAATTCCATGTTAAAATAGCTGATCAGTGGTGAACATTAGTTAATTTCAAAAGGCATTCATTTTAATAAAAATCAGATAAAGCAAGTAAGTTGATACCATCCATGTAATCATAACACTAGTATTATCAGTAAGACAGCCTTAGATGCAAATGGAGATCTCTTAGATTTTTGTGCTTAAGTATCCACAAAATTAATTTCATAAGCATAAGCATTTTGGAATTATTTTGCTTAGTATATACTAAAGTTCAATACTTTAATAGATCTAAGCTTATCTACAGAGATTACAGCACAGCATAACATTATAGTAAATTAAAAATTATAGGTCTGACGTTTGACCACCACGTTGCCTCCGTTATATGGAAGGCTTTCTACATGACTCACCTTATAAATAAGGGTATTTCATCCAGGAACAAGGATGTCATAACAGCCCTATACTCCTCCCTTATCAGACCTATTCTCGAGTATAATGCCCCCTTCGGCATGTACCTTGCCAAGCACATGCAGCAGTTGGAGAAACCGCAGAGGTTCCTGACCAGGAAAATCCAGGGTCTCAAACACCTATCCTATACAGATAGGCTAAAAGCCCCATTCCTCTCCTCAGTCTCATACAGACTCCTCAGAGGTGACTTGTGTCTGGCATACAAGGCCATTTCAGACCAAGCCTTGATGAATTGCTGCATATCCATAAGACAAACTCCACTCACGCAACCTGCATGCAAGGCCTTAACCTGGTCTGTGACATTAATAGAACTTGTTGGTGGGATAGATTTGTGTCCCAAAGACTCCCCCGATCTGTGGAATAGACTCTCTCTCCATGTCAAGCAGAGTACCTCTCTAGCCCTCTTTAAGAGGAACCTGGACGACTGGATGGGAAACAGAAAATATACCCCTGGGATCCCACCTTTTCCTTTCTGGACAGGGGAAACAGGTACTGACTTTGAGGGAACATGGATAAAATTCTTGGCTAGGCTTATAAGGGCCAATGGGCCAATAGCCTAGTATCACCCTATGAACCATTTTTGGAATTTTCTCCCAGACAGCACGAAGTGCAGCAAAATCCATTGCTCTGTGTCCCCCTCATTAGTTCAGCACCTGCTGTTGCACTCATCTTACACTAGGTGTCACTAGCAGAGCATCAGCTTCCCTGCCCCTCACTTCAGAAAGGTATGCTTGGACTGCATTGCAGTTGCTATGGCAAAACAGAAACAATCAGTCGTCACTATTAAATGCTTTGCAAGTTGTTCAATAGTGCACCAATGATACTATGAAGGGTGAGTGCCAGGCAGTTTTATGAAAACACAGGTCACTGAAACCCATATAGTAGAAAGAGTATGACTCCTGCTACACTAAAGTAGTTAAAATTAGAGGTAACAAAGGGAGTTTCTGTAAACTATCTTTATTCCATAAACCTGTGTGATGAAATTAAATTATGATAGAAGAAATTACTATATTTTGAGTACAAAATACTGATGAATGTCAAATTTACAAAGCTTCACATTCATGAAAATAAACACAAACTCATAAAAAGTGTTACTTGTCAAGATTTTCCCAAAAATTTCAGTATCTTATTTTTATTTGGGGAACAATAGGGCTAGGGGTAGTCATACTCTGCTCAGACTGTGATCTCATACATTCATTCATTTATTTATTCATTATCTGATAACCCTCCTAATCCAATTCAGGGTCACAGGAAAGAAACAGGTCATTCCAGCAGCAGGTGCAAGGATGTGAGTTTATCCTGAGCAAGGCACTAACCCAGTGAAAAATGCACACTCATACTGACTCACTCTAATATGGCAAACACACCTTTAGGCAATTGAAAATGTTACTCTTTGCTGAAAGAATGAATCTTTATCTGATGAATGGTGGTAATATAACTTCCACTATGAGTGGACGAAACTGAATACTCCGAGGATTGTAATCCCTGAACTGCATTCACAAAAAAGTCCAAAAAAGCTCCTTAAACATGTTTGCACAACAGTTAGAAAAGAATCATCAGTGCAACTAAGTGAATTTGACTATTGTTACATCAGAAATAAAGGTGGTTACATCTGTTCTTCGTAATTTACACACTGTGCTAATGACAGCACTTGTGTTGAGCTAAACTTCCATTTTCACAGTGTAAGAAAAGTGAATACTCTAACACCTTTGGCAGACATGTGAATCAATTCAACACCTTGGAACTGCTGCCCCTCTGGAAGTAGATTATCTTTTTAGGTCCCTTTCTGTGGAATTTACTATCTGCTACTACTGGTGCCTTTTGAATGATCTCCTGATGTCCCATTGTAGAATACTTGGTTTCCATCCTGTTCAAGGGCTGCCATCCTTTACTAAAATTGCTTGAGCAATTCTTCTTTGAGGAAGACTAAGAGAGGAATAATCATAGTTCATTGCCATCAGATGCTGATGGGTTAGATGTCTGTCACAACCATCCTGTTTGTGGGGCCTGAGAACCTTCAACAGTTAGACATCCCACCACAGGGATAAGGGTCAAAGGCTGTCTGTGTGAAGCTTGCCTTGAGAAGAACGTGGGAGGGTTTGCCCTGAGCTCCTTCAGCATTCCCCAGGGGCAACTGAAAGCATGACAACCCTCATACAGGCTTAGGCCTGGGAGCAACCCAGGGGTGCAAGGTGCATTCAGAGTGTCAGTGATCAATGTGCATTACAATTCACATTAGATCTCATAGCTAGATGCCGCCATGTCCTAATGTTTTTCCTTGAAGGGGTAGACAAGCCACTGACATAATGTGACCCCATGCAGTTATCCTAATAATGTGCTATAGGGTTATAGGCTTAACTGTGAGACATTTGTGACTAGCATTTTAATGTGTGATCACAGATGTGTGAGTTGTTCCATTTTTGTTGAAAGACTGAGATCAGAAATAGCTGGTCTAGGGATCTAAACCTCTTCTGCAACATCAACAGAACAGTTTGGAGGGACAGGTATATTTCACACAGGATTCCGCTGCTATGGAACAAACTCCACTTTCACATAAAACAAAGTTCATCCCTGTCCATTTTAAAGTGCAACTTAGATCTATGGATGGGAAACAGAAAATTTACCCTAGGACTGCTCCTGTGCTACTAATGGACAGATTTAGCTCCTAAATGCTTTATCCCATGCATAGATCTCCTCAAATAATCTATGGTATGATCCTAGTTATTCTCATTAGAGGAAATATATAATTATTGATCATGGGATGGGTAAGGCCAATTTATAACCAAATGTGATAGCTTATGTCAAGCACAAAAAAGAAAACTGGCTAGGATTAAAATGGCTAACAAGCACAGCTAGCCTAGTACTTACCTATGAACCTATGTACCTATGAGACTGCAGTATCTCTGAGATTTCACTTTTCTCTGTGATACAGCTATCTCAGAGTTAACATATTTAAGTAGGTGGGGGTGGGGAGTTCAGTGCAAAAAGCTTAAACAATGAAACAGTGAGTTTCAATAGGCACTGTTTCACTGTCAATATGGAACTTAGATACTGCATTTCTGAGTATCATTTTAATGTGTTAAACTTAAGCCCTGTCAGTGGTGCAACAGGTAGCATACACATTCTTGGTCCAGAAGACTGTGAGTTCTAGTCCCACATCAGGTAGATTGATTGCTGACAGTGAAGTGCCACATAAGAAGGGTGTTGCCCTTTGGATGAAATGTTAAACTGAAGTCCCATCTGCTTCAGTTGGTGGGAGCTGAAGTTGGTGTAAAAAATCCCACAGCCCTATCGAAAAGAGTAGTGGTCCTTTGTTTAACACAAAATAAAAAAGTATTCCTTACGTATTTACAGGCAGATATACACACTTGTAATTCTTACTACTTATCATTTTATTATAATACCCTCACCGTTCTTCTTATATAATTGACCCCTACTCCATCTACCACAACTGTAATCTGATTTTTTGCAGTATATTTGCCAAAATCTATTTCTCATTAAACAAATTTTTTTCATTGTTTAATTCCAAATAACCCATATTACATAAATAAATTCTTACCTACCCTTTCCACAAATTCTTTCTTATTCTTATAATATCCATGAATAATTTTTTTATTTATTTATTTATTTTTATTTTTATTTTACATTTGTTGACCGGGCTAGTCTAGCTGGATATATGTCCATTTTCAGTAGAGGCCCGGGGAGAAAAGCTCCAAACAGGAAATTGACAAAGTTAAACTAAGCAATTCTACAGAATTAAAACTAGGCAATACTAAATAAATTGAACTAAGCATTTCTATACAGAAAATGTAAAATAAGCAAAATTAATTTTTTTTTTTTTTTTTTTTTTACAAAATCACACTAGAAAGTTATGAGCAATTATTAGATAAAGGGAATAATAAATGTATCTTATTCTCATTATAGGAGAGTAAGAGTAGAGTTGAAGGCAGTGGATACAGGTGTAGGAATAGAGTTAAGATTAAAGAATGGAAGAGAAAAGATATCAATGGGGGTTAGTACATGGACAAAGCCAGTGTGCTTTCAGATGTTTTTTAAGATGTTTCTTGAAAAGAAAAGTAGAATTAATGGTAGATAATGCAGCAGGAAGTTGATTCCAGACTTTACCTACGGTGTTAGCGAAAAGAGAATCACCAGCTTTGTTATTAGCTTTGCTGGATAAAACTAGGAGCTTGTTAGCAGAGCGTAATCTAGGTAGATTATTGTAAGGAGTAATAAGATTAGACAAGATAGGAGTGTTGTTAGGGAGGTGTAGAATCTTTTGTGTTATAAGCAATTGTTGAAAGAGTATATGGTTTTGCAGTTCTAGCCACCCTAGTTGTTTGATGTTAAGACAGTGGTGAGTTTTAAAGGCGGAACTTGTGATAAATCTAGTTATGCTATTATAACATATGGAGAGCTTAGTGAGGTTGCTTTTGGATAGATTGGTATATATGACAGAGGCATAAAAGAGGGTGGAAATGAGGTGGGTCTGAGCAATTGTTTTCCTTGCAGAGGGTAAGGAAGGTTTTATTCTGTAGAGTGAGCCAAGTTTTCTGTTAACAGACTTAATGGTGGCGTTTATGTGTTCATCAAAATTGAGATGATTATCGATAGTTACCCCTAGTAGACGGGTTGTAGTGTCTGGGAAGATGTTGGTACCATTGTTAGAGGTTATAGAGAAGAAAGGAGTGGCTGATTTGTGAGTAGGAGTAAAAAGCAATAGCTTTGTTGGTTTGGGGTTTAAGAGGAGGCAGTGTTGCATAAACCAGTTTTCAACATTCTGAAAAACAGTTTGTGTGAGGGAATGGAGAGAGGGTATATCATTGGCTGTACATATTAATGTGGAGTCATCTGCATATTGAATGCAGGTGGCTTGGGGTATGTTGATGTGTAAGTTGTTAATAAATAAGAAGAAGAGTAGGGGACCTAGGATGGAGCCCTGTGGGACTCCAATGTTTACAGGAAGTAGTGAAGATAGACTGTTCTGCCAAAGTACTGCTTGCTGTCTATTTTCCAGATAGGATCTGAACCATTGTATGGCTTGGGGATTAAGAGAATGAGCCTTTAGTTTGTCAAGCAGCAGGTTATGGTTTACCATGTCAAAGGCTTTTGACAGGTCAATAAAAAGAGCAGAAGAGAAAGAGTTGTTGTTGCGATTCTTGTATATAGAGTCGGTAAAGGATAGAAGGGCAGTAGATGTACTGTGAAATGGCCTAAAGCCATGTTGGCAGTTAGCCAATAGGTTATTTTGTAGTAAGTGGTTAAGTAGCTGCTTGTGAATACATTTTTCCATTATCTTAGCTAAGGGGGAGAGTAAAGCAATAGGGCGAAAGTTAGAAAGTTCTGTAGATGGTCCTCCTTTATGTAAGGGGATGATATGAGATACCTTCCATAAAGTAGGGATTCTAGCTTCAGAGATAGTTCTGTTAATAAGGATAGAAATGGGATAGTCTATGACTTTTGCAGCTATTTGTAGGTATTCAGAAGGGAGTCGGTCAGCAGAAGGGGTGCAAGGTTTTAATTTTTGAAGAAGCTTACAGATGACAGCTGTAGATACTGGTTGTATCTGAAAGGTAGGTGATGTAGGATTGCAGGTATGTGTTTGGGATGCAGCAATGGGTGGTAAAGAATTAGCCAGGGTTTTAATGGCTTCTGTGAAGTAGTTATTAAAGGCGTCAGGGATCAGGTTGGAGTTACTTTTGTTGAAACCGATTGGGTCTGGAGTAGTAGTGTGACCTGGCTGAAGGAGTTTGTTTATGGCAGACCAGAATTTTTGTGGAGTTTGTTGATTGTTTTTGAAGATGTACGTAGTAGTCTTTTTTGTCTCTAAGAATATCTTTCTTTGTAGCATTTCTTAACTGTTTAAATTGGAGATGGGTTGAAGGACATTTGGTAGATCTCCATTTGGCCCAGACTTTATTTCTGAGTAGTATCTTTTGTCTGGTTTGTGGTGTGAGCCAGGGAGCAGATTTTGATTTTATTCTAGTGGAGCGATAGGGTGCGTGGGAGTCTAGGATTTGAAGAAAGTTAGTATTAAAGTAGGTAACAGCTTCGTCTAATTTTAGATAGGTTAGTGGTGACCAGTCACATGCTTTTAATTCAGATATAAAGCTATCTGGATTAAATAATTTTTTTAAGCGTGAGGTTTTAAGTTGATGGGTAGTTGCAGTATGGACTTTTTCTCTAATAATGTAGGTAAGTGTGTGGTCACTGATGTTATCTGGGAGTGTTCCTGGAGCATAAGAATTAGGGTGGCTATTAATGAGGATCCAGTCCAAAGTACTTTCCTTTTTACTGGATTTATGGATTCTTGTAGTAGATGATATTAGTTGTGAGAACCCAAAGAGGTTTATATGGTTGGTAGGGTTTAGGGAATTGCAAGTAGACCAGTCTATGTTAACATCACCAAGTATGATAGTCTCCTGGGGTAGTTGGATAGAGAGGTGGCTCAGTAGGTTCTCTAGAGAATTTGTGTTATTACTTGGAGGTAAATAAATACAGATTATATAGATGGATTTGGAGTTATTTATTTCAAGTTTGATGGATAGGGTTTCAGATTTGGTGTCTAGTGAAGGAAGCACATTAACTGTGGAGATTTTGAGGCTTGATTTATAGAGAATGGCTATACCCCCACCTTTTTTTATTTTACGGTCATTTCTGAGTATGTTATAGCCAGGAGGGGTGATTTCTTGGTCTAGAGTAGTTGGTTTTAGCCAGGTTTCAGTAAGACAAAGAATGTCGAATGAGTATATATCAAGGAGTGCGTGCAGATGGGTAAGTTTATTATTAATACTTCTAATGTTAAGGTGAGCTATAAGGAGGGAGTTAGATGTTTTTTTAATCGTAGAAACTATGGGAGCTGTTAACTTGGTAGGATCAGTGGTGGAGTCAGTATAGGGTCCAGGATTTGGGTGAATGTCACCATCTAGGAGGGGGTGTTGCTGGGGGTGTCTGAGTGATTTTAGAAATTTAGATAGGTTATTGAAGGTCTTTCTGATAGAGTAATATGTGAAATGGGTTGTTCTATGGAACTTTGGTAATAATCGTAGAGTAACATGTTATGTTACAATGGTTAATGGAGAAGGTGAGAGAATAGGGTAAAGTCTGTTGGCTGTAGAGGTTTTGTTCAGATAGAGAGAGATATTCATAGGAGGTAAGTGAATAAGGAATGGTAAGAGATGCTAGTATGATAGCTGAGAGCAGGGACGTGGTGAGTAGTGTTATATTTGTTGGAGGCATGGTAAGCGAATGTATGTAAGGAGTAGCTTGAAGGTAGGTATTATAATGAGTGAAGGAGATAGTTTAGAGAGGTAAAGTAGGTTATATGTTGGGTTGGTGAGCAATTGGTAGGGACTAGATAAGTAGGGTCCTAAGGTATAGTGTTGAAGAGCAGAGGATGTGAACAGAGAGGGAGTAAAGTAGAATTAATAGGGGGATAGAGTAAAGGGAGAGACTAAGTGATAAAGAGCTAAGTGGGAGTTAAGTAAGAAATCAGGAGATAGAGTAGGAGGAGTGGCTTAGAATTAAAGAGGTAAGTGATAGGAGAATAATGGAAGGGGGGAGTGGTCAGTGAAGTATAAGTGTAGGACCACTGGGGGTGGGTGGGAATTGGGGGTAGGGTAGGGGAGCGGAGCGGGAACAAACAGACAGAGTGGAGAGCTAGAGGAGAAACAATCAGCAGAGCTGCCAGTAAAGGTGAGTCAAGAGTGTCTATATATTCATATCTATATTGTTTGCCATTAATATTCTCAATACTTTTTTCACACAACTTTTTCCAGAGTTTTACCACTCTTTTACATAAAAAAAAGATGTTCTATTGCATCTTCCTCCCCACAAAATAAATACACTCCTTCAAAATGTCTTTTATACTGCATGTCACCTTTACTGGAAACTGTTTTATTACCAGTTTCCATAGGGAATCCCGACACTCTGCTTTCTTGTTACAACACTTTTTCTATATTTTAATGGCTTTAATAACTTCTGGTAAATCTTCCCATGGATTTACATAATAAGATTATTTCATCACATTATTGTATCACATCCTACTGTTTATAGCATCCATTTTTGCTCATTTTCATTTCTTCATTTCCGTGTTAGTTTTCTCTTTTCTCTAATTCTCATCCTCATCCAGATTTTTTGTCCTGATATTTAAATATTCTCACTTTTACATTCTCATTTTTCTCCTTTATGGACTTTAATACTCTATACAAGTGAAAGAAGCAGAATAAATAACTGGATTTAGGGACCCCAGTCCCCTTTCATCTTCACTCATACAAAACACACTTCTTCAATGGCTTCAGACTTGAGCCCCATATGAAAGAAAACACTAATTGCACAATTCCCTTTTCCTACTTTACTTGGATAATATAAACATTTGACATATATGCTACTTTCCCATTAAAACAAAATTCATCAGATAAACCCTTTACATGAATGCTGATCTATACGTCTTCCACATAAGACATTTTTTTCATTTCTTTTAATAGACCCTTTCATTGCATCATAACTACATAATTTTGGGTCTATATTATAAGCACAAAATGACTAAACTGCGAATGCTCACATGAGCGAAAATGCCGGGAATCAAAAGTGTGATTGTGTGGTCGTGTTACACTGAGGAGTGGGATATTTGCACTTTCCTCACTGTAGTGTGACCTCAGAGCTAGAATATATAGTTAGCAGGGGGTGTGGGGGCACAGCCCCCCACAATAGCAAGTTTGATTCCCGGCATTTTCGCTTCATGTGAGCATTCATGGTTTAGCCTTTTTGGCCTTATAATATAGAGCCCATCATTTTCCCAAATTTTATTCATAGCAAAGATACTGCATTCATTGAAAAACACACACACACAGTTTTTACCAAATCACCCAAACCATATTTTTATCATCAGTCCATGTCGTTCTCATTTCCTCTAAACATCCATTCAGATAAGCCAACAGTTCCCTCAACATTATCCTGTTCTTAGCAACCTTAGCTATATTGTCGGCATATGTCAAAGCTACTGGTATCACACCTCCTTTTGCATCACATAGCTAACATCTCTTATTTTATAAGCTACTTCACTCACTATCACATGCATTACCAATGCAAACAATGTTCCACTCATGGGACTTCCTTATCTTCTACCATACTTCATGCATATTTCTTTACTCAGCCACCCATTCACTGACTCTTTCCCTCTATTATTCTGATATGCTGACATACACATTCTACTAATTATATCACCTATTCCATACGTCTCCATAACTTCCCACAAAGGATCATGTTCTACTGTATCAAATACCTCACTAATATCACCTACCATAAGTTTCACATCCTCCCTTTTACTTATCATCCACGATTTCTCTCACAGCCAGTTTACAATTTTTGATATCCCCTCCCTTTTATACCATAATATCCCTCAGTCTTCCTCCCATTCTCCTCAATATTATTAACGTTTTATAATCTGTGTTATTTAGTGTGCTAAATCTCCATTTTCTAAATTTCTTTCTTCTCATCTTTCTTCCATATACATTTGAATACCCCATTACATAACTCTTCATAAACAGCCCTTTCCTTCAACCATTCATTCAGTACATTGCTTTCTTATACATTTATACCCTATATACCATCTGCGTCTGATACTTAATCAGCATTTATATTCCTGAGTATTTCTCTCAATTCACTAGTAGTAATTTCTTTTTCAAATTCATTAATTCATTCTAGCAATTTCTTTACTTTCTGTTACCTCTTATTTTCCGTCCATATACTCTGATACGTATTTTCCTCACGCTGAACTACAATGCTCATAATTTGCCCTTGTGTTCTTTTTACCTCTCATTTTACATTTTCATTTTTCATTATACTAAAATCCACCTTTGCTATTTTATCTAGATATGCAGATACTTCCTCCCTTCTCCCTTGTAAATAATATATATGCCTAAACAGTCATGCTTATTTTTTTCTTAATTTTTATATAGTTATTTTCCATATCATAATACTCTTTTGTATTATTCCCTAAATGTTCTAATATATTCCTATAAATTTTCTGAAACTGTTCTTTCTCTGTTTTTTTCTTATGTCGTCCTGGAACTAAAAAGAAAAAAAACACTTTTTTTATCATTCTTAAGTTCAATCCACCACTTGGACCATTTTTTTATAGAAGTCCTTCATGGGTATATAATCTTTCCATAACTGCAATGCCTCACTTCTCCAATGTCAACCCAAAATTTCTCATTTATTCTTTGTATTCCCTTTCCTGTTTTAATATACTCCCCTTCTCACATCACCTCCAGCCATATTGCTAAATAGCCTGGAAAATATGTCACAACTGTGTCTCCATCTACTATCCCGAAGCCTTCTTAATAATACAAAATCATCAATTTCAGATCCAAGTGCCCCCTTCTATAAGCTCATTGATACATCTTTCCCTTAAATCACAATTTTTCAGTCCCCTACAATTGTAATTTTCATGTTAACCCCACAGTCTAATATTTAATAAAACAGATTTTCTCTTTCCTTGCTAGTTATACATTTATATAATATTAGTGCTATAATTCTATAAACTGTTCTCCCTACCTCACATCCACAAGAGTTAACCTTCCCATTCTTACTAATATTACATCTAGTATTTTTACTGCTTTTATACACAACACAGCCACTCCAGGAAAAACATTCACTTCCTAACTTTCATATCATATTTCCACCCTGCAATTCTGTTGGAAGTCTTTCTTCACTTGTCAGAAACCTTACATTTTCTAACAGAATAACATTCATATCACATTTAGCAAACCATTCCAGTATTCCTATTCTTCTTACAGTGTTAATAATACTATTCACATTTATTGAATCTACTCTACAGTTGTTGTTTTTCCTTCTTTTTTATGTTTGGGGGAAATCTTTTAAAATTTTTGTTATCCCATTTTCAGTCTTTCCACTACTGAATATTTTTTTCCTGAGTTTATTTATAAATAATCCTTCATCCTCAGAATCAGATTTTTCACTGACTAGTATTTAAAAAAATGTTAGTGCCAGTCCCTTCCCCTGACCTCTCTTCCTGGATGCAATCTCTCTCTCTCCTCCTTTTCACCCTCCATATTCTTTTCTTCTTCTACAGTTTCTTCACCTAGTTCACCATCTCCCTCATGCTCTTGTTGTACTTTCTCGTGTATCTTTCTTTACTGTCCCCTTCATTTTCATTATTCATTGTTTGCTCTTGACAACCCATCCAAACGTTTCCCCGTTTTTGCACAACCTGCATTCAGCCATTCACCTACTTGTTGTATGTCACTTCCCCGCACACTACTTACATTGTATCTTGTCACAGTCATTAAGTAAATGAGAAAAGTCCCCACAAAAGAAACATTGTTTAGTGTGGCCAGCATATCTTAATGCATCTCTATGACCAGCCACAAAAATAAAACTTGCCATGTCATGTGTTTCACCATGTTTTTTTTTTTCACATTTCTGAACAGTTTCTAACCTCTACCTTCCATTCAATAAATTTCTCTCATCTCTAACTTTCACAATGTTATTGACAGGTTTACACAAACCCTGCATGCATTTTTAACATCCTTGTCTTCCATTTCATCAGTTATAAACTGAAAAGTAAATTTACAACCAGAAAATTAATAATTATCCATGGATGAATGTCCTTTCTATTACATGGTTCCAGAAATATCCTCATCGGTCCCTCAGTTTCACATGTTAAGGCACAAAAAGTCTCTATCCCTGTATGTATTAACGACCAAATTTCTTGAGCTTTAAAATCTAGAGCAGTTACCAATATGTAATATATGTCTATTACAGTGTCAATTTTGTTCTTATCACAGTTGGTCTTTTCTTTTTAAAAACGTTTTACTTACAGATTGTTGCTGCCCTCCTTTTTTTGCCTACTGTCACTGTCACAGCCGCATATGTTTTAATTACTGCATTCTCTGCTGCCACAAAACCAGACTCCTTCTCACTTTATTGCTGCTTTCCCCTTTTAATTTTAGTCACCTCTGCTTACGTTTTAACTGCTGCATTCTCTGCTGTCACATCACCTGGTTCTTTCTCCGCATAACTTTTTCAGAAGTGCTGAGGATAGTAATCTGCCAGCCCATCTCACCCCAGCAGAACTGTCACCTGGATCAGCCATCTTGATTATTTTCAACAGAACATCATTTGAAAGCCCTCATGATGCCAGTTTTATTATCTGAACCACTCCAACAGATTCACTTACTTCAGTCTCCATTGAGACAGCTAAATGCTGCTCATCTGTATTACTCACCACTGAGGAATCTTTATTGCCATTCTGATATTCCATATTGAACAAAATTTTCTCCAAATTCACATTTTCCACCTTCAAACTCTCCATAGCTTTTCTCTCCTCCTCCATGCTGCTGCTTCCCTTAGGCGTCTTCCTTGTTGCTGTAGGAGTCCTCTGGCACCATATAACAGCTCCAAAGAGTCGAGGAAGTTCCCTGATACTCTGACCAAGTTCCACCTAGTAGTGTTAAATATCACAGTGGGTCTCCCCTGAAAGAGGCCTTGACCTAGCAAGATTAACGCAGTCAACAAAGGAAACATAAAAAAATAAAAAAATAAATAAATGTCATAGAGCTAAAACATTATTGTGTCTTTCACACCCTTCCTATAGTCATACATATGTCTGCCCTTGTACCATTCCTTGGCCTACCTTGTACCATTCCTTGGCCTACCTTGTACCATTCCTTGGCCTACCTTGTACCATTCCTTGGCCTACCTTGTACCATTCCTTGGCCTACCTTGTACCATTCCTTGGCCTACCTTGTACCATTCCTTGGCCTACCTTGTACCATTCCTTGGCCTACCTTGTACCATTCCTTGGCCTACCTTGTACCATTCCTTGGCCTACCTTGTACCATTCCTTGGCCTACCTTGTACCATTCCTTGGCCTACCTTGTACCATTCCTTGGCCTACCTTGTACCATTCCTTGGCCTACCTTGTACCATTCCTTGGCCTATACCGGAGAGCACTGCAATGATGGCAGACCTCGTACCCTAATGAAGGCGATTTGGACATTGGCTGTTTAAGCCTATCCAGTCTACCTAACACCCAACTTCCCAGGCTGCTAGTTGATCCTGGGTCCCCAGATCACATGTAGGTGCCATGACCTTGCTTCAGCAGGCTGACTTAGGCCATTGTGCATTATTACATAAGCAGTCATTGCAATACTGACTCACACCACTTCAAGTAGACTAAAACAGCTTAAATATAGAATGCAAAAGCAATGCATTGCTTTTACATATAAATTTAAATGAGTTTAACACATTTGTGTTTAGCTAAACCCTAGGATGGGTCATGATCAAATGATGCAGACTTTTATATGCAATATATGAAATTTATTCGGACTTTGAGTTGCAGAGTACCTTGTGCTTTGTCACTTTTATAAATCTTAGACACTTTTCTATTTTGTTTTTCAGTCTCTTCATTTGTCCTCTTTTCTTTCCTTTTGTAGTTTTGAGTAACTGATTTCTTGAGGCTTCTTTTGCTCTCTCCTATTCTTACTTATGCATGAATAACTTTTAACCCCCATCAGTGCACAACCTGACATTTTCCGTATATCATTCTACATAATCATCGGCAAAACCTGATACAGCACTCATGTGCATTAAATGGCTTCTGTAAGCCACTTCTTATACCTAAGTTAGTCTTATAGAGCCAGATTTATAACAGTGATTTGGCTCACAGTTCACATCTTCAATGTCTGAATCTCTCTCACACACACTCTTTCACACACACACACACACACACACACACACACACACACACACACACACACACATGCACCATACCTCTAAGATACAAACTTAGAAAGTTGATAGAATAACAGGTTTTGCATTAGCATGAATTTTCTGAAGGGCATGAAATATGAAATTCAAATATCTGTCATTATTTTCTAAATTCAGTCTTTAATTATTTGCCATTAATTTGCCAGAAAACCAAAATTTTATGAAGAATGGATGAAAAATATGAGGCAAAAATCTGGACATTCTGTGAAAATCTGTATAGTTGAGAGGTATAAACACACACACACACACACACACACACACACACACACACACACACACACACACGCACGCGAACATGCACACATACATATGCATTTACACACACACACACACACACACACACACACACACACACACACACACGCGAACACACGCACACACACACACACACACACACACACACACACACACACACACAAACAAATGTATCTAAATGCTGCATTTGTTGAGCTTGTAAAATGGCCTCTTCCACTTTCATTAACTGATGTTAAAGTCAGAATACAGCATAAAGTAAAGCTTTATAACAGTATGTGTAATTATACAAAGTCAGAGGATGCTTCTGTGGGATTTTATTCTCTTGTAGTGAGAGTAAAATGCTATCAGAGCATGATAACTAATGTCAGAGAGTTAAGTTTTAAGACTGGACTTTACTATGACTTTTGCTTTTATGGTATGGGGTCATGGAACTGATGAAAGTGACAAATGCAAAAGCAAATAATCTGGATGAGACACGCTTTTATATGAGTAAAGGCATTATATGTAAATCTTTGGGACTATGTTTCTTGATCGAAATTTCACTATCTCGAACAAGAAACATTGAGACCCATTAAAGTGAAAGTGTATTACATCGAAAGTGCACTTTCACAAAAGCCAGTTCTCCAAGATGGAAAAAAAACAAAAAAAACTTTTAACAGTATTTTGTAGGGGGGTAAGCCCTCCTGCACCCCCACACCCCCTACTTAAATATACTAACTCCGAGATCGCACTACAGTGGAGAAAAGGATAGATTTCCTTATTCCCATTGTAATGTGCTTCGGAGAACCGGCTTCATTGAAAGTGCACTTTTGTTTAAATTGGTTTAATCTTCTGGTTGTCGAGAAAGTGTGCGACAATCAGAAATAGACCCAAATCTTTACCCTTACTTTCAACCATGCACTATTTAAAAAAGCATAAGGTAGGAATGCAGACCAACAACATAATCTACATGCTTAAAGGTGGCAAAATGAAAACAAGGAAAAATGTATTATAAAACAACAAAAAAAACGCCAACAAGATTAGCAACAACAAGAACAAAAAGTGAGTCCCAGCTCTACTTTCAAAGTCTGGATAATTTATTCAATGCGAAGCAGTACACTTTAAAAAGTAACAGTTCTCTTTCTCTAGCGCCTCGGCCACAGCCTTTACAGAGTAAAATTCTACAATTACTAAAAAACCACTTTATATACAAATTATAAAACAGTCAATTGATTTAAATAAGACAATCATTCAATTAAAACATAACAAAATGAATATTTAAAGATATAGCCCTAAATAAGGCTTTGCCAATTACATTCCCTATTTAAACCATGGGGAAATAAAGTGCCATATTTCATAATAAGGATAGACTCCTTCTGTCTTAATATATTTTTCTGATAATCAACATTATTATAATGGAGAGGTACATGTTCCAAAACTGTTACTTTCATACAACTACTATCACCACCATGAAATAAATTAAAATGTTCTGCAATGGGACTGCTTGGTTTTTTATTTTTCACATCTCTAACATGTTCTTTTATTCTGTCCGCGTACATTCTCTTTGTTTCACCAATATAGTATTTATTACATGTACAAAAAATAACATAGATTAATCCCCTACTTCTACAGGAATATTTAGCTCTAACAGAAAAATTATTTCCATTAATTTTGACCACTTTAGTTACTATATATTTGCACACTGAACAACTACCACAAGGGAATGTTCCTACATCTTTAATATTATTAAGTATATTAGTCTTGGGTTGTTTAAAAACACTATGAACTAGATAATTCTTAATACTTTTAGCTTTTTTATACGATATAATCAACTCAGTATTTTTTAAAGAGACAGTCTCCTTTTTAATAAAATTCCAGTATTGTTTTATTAGTTCATTCATAATACCTGAAAAGTTTGTATGTTTTGTAACAAAAAACATTTTTTCTTTATTTAACTTATTATTATTGTACCAATAATTATTGTATCTACTATCAAATGTTTTTATATTAAAATCCTTATTAAATACTTCTATAAGACTATTTTTAACTTCAGTAACATCATACCCCCTATTAATAAATGTTTTGGCTACCCTCAGGGACTCATCATAAGCCAATTTAACATCAGAATTCAATCTTTTAATTCTAATAAACTCTCCATAAGGAATAGCTCTTAAGGTATGTGTTGGATGGCAACTACTGCCACACATCTTCCAACTAATTTCATCAAATTTTCTATAAATACTAGTATGTATGCAATGATTATTAATACCTTTAAGAGAAATGTCTAAATAATTAACTTTAGAACCCATCTGTACATCACTAAATTTTATACCATATTTATTAGTATTTAATTCATGAATAAATTGTCCAGAAATTTCATAACCATCTTTACATATAAAAATAAGATCATCAATAAATCTATAATATTTAACAACATGTGTTTCAAAAAAATGTAGTTTGTACAAAAATTCATTTTCAAACATCCCCATAAATAAATTTGCATACGCCGGAGCAAAAGCTGCTCCCATTGCTGTTCCGGTCAGTTGTTTATATAATCTGCCATTAAATTCAAAAATATTGTTATCCAAACATAATTCTACTAATTCCAATATATAGTGTGTTTTAGGGCAATCACCCAAAAAGAACTTAATGGCTTCCAAGCCCCAAAAATGGGAGATGTTCGTGTATAGGCTCACCACATCAACAGTGATGAAATACATTCCTTTCTTCCAACACACATTTTTAACTTTTTGAAGGAAGTCGTAGGAGTCTTTAATATAAGAAGGCAATAGCAAAACCTTTTTAATTAATATTTCATGTAATAAGGTACATATATTATAAGTAAAAAAAAACATAAGCTGACACAATAGGACGGCCCGGCGGGTTATCCAAATTCTTATGTACCTTAGGTAAGCAAAAAAATTTTGCTATTTGATTATTTCTAATAATTATTTTTTGATCAACATCAAACTTTGTTAAATAATGTAATCTGATACCTTTCTGTAATAGGTTATAAAAATCTATTTCTGCTTTCTTTAAATATGCTACATTAATTTCAAGATATACAGTTTTATTATCCAAATGTTTCATGCACATATTATAATAATCACAGGCATTCAAAATGACTAATTTTCCCCCTTTATCAGATGGCTTGAAAACTATATTTTCATTTCTACTAAGTGCTTGCAATTTATTCCATTCTATTTTAGTCAAATTATAATAATGTTTTTGTTTCATAAAACATTCCAGCTCCTTGTCTAACATTAAATTCAATACGCACTCAAATTTTTGTATTGTCAAATTTTTACAAGGTGGTAAAAAAGAACTATTAGATTTTAACATACTTGTATCCAATGTACTATATGCATTACTAATATCTTCATTATCCGATAAACAAGAATAAAAACTCTCATCACTATCAAAATCACTATTAGACATTTCTACAATAGAACTATTAATGTTATTAGTGGGATGAGAATCAAATCTAAAAAAATGTTCCCTAAGGTTCATTTTGCGACATAGCTGAAACAATTCTGTTTTCAATTCATATTTTTTTGGAAAACAAGTAGGAACAAATTTAAGTCCCTTCTCCAAAATACCTAATTCAATACTATCTAAATCATAGTTAGACAAATTAACCACATAATTATTGGTTAAAGTCTCATTATTAAACTCAAGACCATCTACCTCTTTTAAAATGTCCATCGCCCGAGTCTCTATGGCGTTCCGAGTTGTTCCATCCCCTTTTCCTGGAGTTTGTATAGTGTCCATTGGATTTCGAAAATGTTTTCTGAAAGCCTTCCGAATTCGCAGCTCCTGGCAACTCTGGAAAGTTCTCTCTATCATCCTCTTCCCATGATGACGCTCCACTCTCACCAGACAGGAAACCTTTATTTTTATAGGATTCGGAAACCGGATTTCCTCTTTGAAATGACACAGCCTTCTTTCTAATCCTCTGGTTACTTGAGAACACAAACGCCCTCTTGTGTTCATAGTCCCTAATATCTCTAGTCAACTTATACTTCTTCCGATCAATCAGGTCTTTTTCATAGTTGGCTAATTTCATATTAATACCCACAAGGAAGTTCTCCACGGTAGAATTAGACGTTATACTAACTAGTTGATCACAAACCTGTTTCATTTCACTTACAAGTTTTTCTTTTTTAACATTATCCCTCTCAGTTAAGATTGAGACCCATTCAGCACTGCAACGATGCACAGCCGCTATCCATCGTTCATAAAACTTTTGATCTACTTCATCAGTAAGATCAAATGGTGTAGAAGGGTTTTTAATTGATCTCAATCCACGGGGGGGTAATGTCTAATTCCGCATATCTTTCCAGATTTCCAATGTTATAAAAAACTGCTGTTTCTTTAAAAATTAACTTTTCCAATTTGGTACACAAATCTTGTGCATCAGGATTATCTGAAATAGTAACTTTCTTGCCTACCGTAGCAAACGGATTAATGGCAGTTCTCATTCGGGAATTCTCCCATTTCTTCATAATACCCAGACCAGAGCCTCCTGGACCTTCGGGGGTCATTTTAGTTGTACCAAGCAAGTTGTTATCAGTTTTATTAATTGGTAATACATTGGCACGACCAATATTTTCTCCATTACGCTGAAATATTTCCATACCAGACTCTCTAAATATGCGCGGAAAGGAGCACATGGACTCACTCGTCATATTATAAAACAACAAAAAAAACGCCAACAAGATTAGCAACAACAAGAACAAAAAGTGAGTCCCAGCTCTACTTTCAAAGTCTGGATAATTTATTCAATGCGAAGCAGTACACTTTAAAAAGTAACAGTTCTCTTTCTCTAGCGCCTCGGCCACAGCCTTTACAGAGTAAAATTCTACAATTACTAAAAAAACACTTTATATACAAATTATAAAACAGTCAATTGATTTAAATAAGACAATCATTCAATTAAAACATAACAAAATGAATATTTAAAGATATAGCCCTAAATAAGGCTTTGCCAATTACATTCCCTATTTAAACCATGGGGAAATAAAGTGCCATATTTCATAATAAGGATAGACTCCTTCTGTCTTAATATATTTTTCTGATAATCAACATTATTATAATGGAGAGGTACATGTTCCAAAACTGTTACTTTCATACAACTACTATCACCACCATGAAATAAATTAAAATGTTCTGCAATGGGACTGCTTGGTTTTTTATTTTTCACATCTCTAACATGTTCTTTTATTCTGTCCGCCAACATTCTCTTTGTTTCACCAATATAGTATTTATTACATGTACAAAAAATAACATAGATTAATCCCCTACTTCTACAGGAATATTTAGCTCTAACAGAAAAATTCTTTCCATTAATTTTGACCACTTTAGTTACTATATATTTGCACACTGAACAGCTACCACAAGGGAATGTTCCTACATCTTTAATATTATTAAGTATATTAGTCTTGGGTTGTTTAAAAACACTATGAACTAGATAATTCTTAATACTTTTAGCTTTTTTATACGATATAATCAACTCAGTATTTTTTAAAGAGACAATCTCCTTTTTAATAAAATTCCAGTATTGTTTTATTAGTTCATTCATAATACCTGAAAAGTTTGTATGTTTTGTAACAAAAAACATTTTTTCTTTATTTAACTTATTATTATTATACCAATAATTATTGTATCTACTATCAAATGTTTTTATATTAAAATCCTTATTAAATACTTCTATAAGACTAATACCTAAGTTAGTCTTATAGAGCCAGATTTATAACAGTGATTTGGCTCACAGTTCACATCTTCAATGTCTGAATCTCTCACACACACACACACACACGCGGACATGCACACATACATATGCATTTATACACACACACACACACACACACACACACACACACACACACACACACACACACACAAACAAATGTATCTAAATGCTGCATTTGTTGAGCTTGTAAAATGGCCTCTTCCACTTTCATTAACTGATGTTAAAGTCAGAATACAGCATCAAGTAAAGCTTTATAACAGTATGTGTAATTATACAAAGTCAGAGGATGCTTCTGTGGGATTTTATTCTCTTGTAGTGAGAGTAAAATGCTATCAGAGCATGATAACTAATGTCAGAGAGTTAAGTTTTAAGACTGGACTTTACTATGACTTTTGCTTTTATGGTTTGGGGTCATGGAACTGATGAAAGTGACAAATGCAAAAGCAAATAATCTGGATGAGACACGCTTTTATATGAGTAAAGGCATTATATGTAAATCTTTGGGACTATGTTTCTTGATCGAAATTTCACTATCTCGAACAAGAAACATTGAGACCCATTAAAGTGAAAGTGTATTACATCGAAAGTGCACTTTCACAAAAGCCAGTTCTCCAAGATGGAAAAAAAACAAAAAAAACTTTTAACAGTATTTTGTAGGGGGGTAAGCCCTCCTGCACGCCCACACCCCCCTACTTAAATATACTAACTCCGGGATCGCACTACAGTGGGGAAAAGGATAGATTTCCTTATTCCCATTGTAATGTGCTTCGGAGAACCGGCTTCATTGAAAGTGCACTTTCGCTTAAATTGGTTTAATCTTCTGGTTGTCGAGAAAGTGTGCGACAATCAGAAATAGACCCAAATCTTTACCCTTACTTTCAACCATGTACTATTTAAAAAAGCATAAGGTAGGAATGCAGACCAACAACATAATCTACATGCTTAAAAGTGGCAAAATGAAAACAAGGAAAAATGTATTTAACTCAGACTTCATATTAGTTCACTTAAACAGCAATAAACAGATCACCAGCATTCTCACAAGACTGATTTTGCCTTTGGTGGTGGGGAACCCACCACTGTCACCACCATTGTTACTAGTTGTAAATATGACAAACTAAAATATAAAATAACAGCACATGACTCATGGTTTCATTACAAGAACACACCCATAAATATTTTTTTATTCATACATTCATATAACATTAGTAAACATGGAGCTCATACCAAGAGCAGAATAACTAAGAACTAATCAACACTGCTCATGCACAACAATCCAATGATCTGTATGTAGATCCATCAAACTGCTCATGGACAACAATCCACTGATCTGTATGTAGATTCATCACTTATGTTTTCCACCTGTGATGCAAAATCCATGATGGAAAATCAATTAGTTATGGCTAAGACTCAATATTTGCCCAGCAGCAACAACACACCACACAAACAATTTTGTAGCCATCCCTAAGTAATCCTGAATTTTAAATGGGAAGGGGACAAGCTCCATAACAAACATTTTTTTTTATTTAGAAATAGTAACAAATATAGAAAATAATTATCAAGGAAAACTTGGGATAAATTCCATACATTTGTTTGCAATTTATTTCTGTCATGGATGCTAACCTCTGTAATCACATTTTGTGTTTCTTTAAAGGATGTCCCTTCACAGAGAGTATAGGACTGATAGGTTCAAAGGATGTGTTTACAGAACAGGACAGGATATTGTCTACGAGATTTGCATTAAATGATAAATGACTTAAGATTCTGGTAGAGGTGCATAGTCCTCGCTGGTACTAGTGTAACACTTTCTATGAGTTATAGTCTGCTAAGTGCTTCAGTACAGAAGATAAACCTTCAAATACTTTAAATTCTTTGTTTACACTATGTCATTTATATCTGGTTTGGGAGCAGGAAATGGGCAGTCTGGATGGGCAAAAAAAAGCAATTAAAAAAGAAAAAAGAAAAAAAACAGAAAATAACTCAACAGATAAGATTTAAGCATAGTGCTATGATTTTGGCATTCAGATTTAGCCTTTCTCCTTCTAGATTTACTGTTGTTTTATAAACCAGGCATATATATATATATATATATATATATATATATATATATATATATGCATACATACCATATTAAATTAAAAATAAACCTATACAAGGATTTTTGTCACAAATGATATAGGGTCTAGCATATGAAGAAATGATTTTGTGAAAAATGATCTACTTTCTGACTATAATGCAATATTTTTTAGAGGCCACCACTATGATTTTTATAGCTCAGATGATGAGGGTATGAAAACAGATAAGGGAAACTAAACATTTTTTATCCCTGCAATGATAGCCCAGTACTGAAAATAGGAAATAAGATTGAAGTGTTAAAAAAAAACAAAACAAAAAGAAATCAAGATAAAAACCACAAACATGAAGACAACAGGAATCACAGAAAGAAAATTGGTCAATAAAATTTATGAGTAAAGTCACTAGAGAAATAAAATCAGCCTCAGTATCTTAATTATTTTGAGACCCTCTTATATTGCATACTGAAAAGGTCATATAGAGAAATAGTCAGCCAAAATAATTTCCAAAAGAACAATCATATGAGGAACAGATCATTACTCCTTTACCTGGGTTTTTGTGCTGTTTACTCCAAGGTTATAAATATGGCTGTGACATAATATTGGCAACCTGATCATCAGACATCTTCGCTCCTCAGTTCCCTCGTCCAACAAAGAAGTTATCTGCCGCAGCTTACTCCAGGGTGACTGAGGACATCAAAACAAGGTGAGGCTGCAGGGAGTAAGTGGATGGAATGAGCTAATGAGTACATTAGGTTGGGCCAACCTTGAGCAACAGTTACAGTTTTAAATCATAAATGGCCATAAACACATGCATTCATACATAAGTGAGTTTCAGTCAATACAAGAAAACAAAAGAAACAAAATAAGCTCCCTGCACCTCTGACTCCATTAATCTCTTGCCAAGGTCAACCCCCTCAGTGAAGAATGATTACTTAAAATACTAAAAAAAATGGGTCACTCTTTTTTTGAGACACTGCGATTTCTGAGTCAGTATAATTAACTACAGTTCAAGGCCACACTTATTGCTACAACAATGTGCACATCCGAATATATTTTTAGTTCAACTACTGTGCCTTTCTGAAAGCATTTCAAGTTAGACTCTTTCTGTGATGCAATGGAAGGATTTGCCAGAACTGTCCTTCATGTGATACTAGACAGTCTCTATGCCCAGGTGGATGCCTGTGATTTATTGCTGTACTCATATTATGCTTGGATAGACAAGAACTGATGAAATTATACTGTACAGTTGTACAAGGTTATCGGCATAATAGCAAATATACAAAGCATTATCTGTCCTTCCAAAATACTCACTACATTCATAATTGCATTGCTATTTTCAAGTATGTATATAGATAACAATTTGTTTTTATGTGATCGGAAATGCTCCTTATACCTTTTTTATGCAGAACTGAATGTGATTCATTGGGTGCTTGGGAAGGAGGGATGGTGTCAACTAATGGCTAACAAAAAGGAAATGGCTGTCACATGACTTGTGTTCTTTGTTGCAGAGAATAGCAGAAAATGAATTACCTTTATGTAGGTGTGGTTTGCTACAGTGTAATACAAATAAAAGAACACAGACAACAACTTATAGAAGGAACATGGGACAAAGCTTTGACTGACCTGGAGAGAAGAGGCTACTGAGGCATTTTTTTCACTGAACATTCAATGTTTTTTTACAAAACCACACATACATGAAGCATTTTCAGACTTAAACATTTCTGTTGACTGACAAAATACCATACCAGAAAAGGTGCACAATGAACCCACTTCCAGGTAATTAAATTATTTTCATCAGTGAACTAGCATAATAAAACACGAGGAATAACTGGAAATAGCACATGTAGCATAAGCCATTTAAGGACAGATATATGAGTGATGACTAGGCAAATCAAGTGCAACAAATTGAGGAAATAAAGTCCAAAAGCTAAGCAAACTACCTGGCACCCACGGCATAGAGCGGTAAAGTCCTGACTGCACCCCAGATGTCCCACACTCAGTTAGCAGCATGGGGCTGCAAAGAATGGGTAGTGGTCCAGTGAAGGATGGCGATGAGTGGTTGATGCCAGCTCATTAATATAGGAGTAATGCTGGCAGGACAACTCATAGCACTAGTGACCCTGCAGGCATGCAGGTGTATTACCAACAGCAAGGAGTAAGATATGCACGCACTGCAGGTGGTGCACGGATCAGCCTGGAGACTTAGCATGTGGAATAGTATGTGTGCTCACCACAGTAGCTGCTATAGTGTGACACCCCAACCACAGTGATTAGAACATGAATATAAAAAATCTCCACCCATTCAGTCGATTGCAGCTCACAATCAGTACCCCAGTTCTGCCTCCAAGAGAACAAATGGGTCAGTAGGCTATTGCCCTCTGGAGGAACTAATGGGTCCATTGGGTGTCTGGGGGAGCTTTGTAGTCCTAGTGGGGAGTAAGATCAAAAACAGGTGCCAGGATCTGCCACATAACACAAGTACTCAGGTCACTCCAGAACAAGTACAAATATGACTCTGTCATTGTCCATGTTAGTGTGAATGACTTGAGCTGTACCTTCCTGGACTACATGAAAAGAGACATGGAAGAGCTCTCTGATCACGTAGCCATGGCCGGTATGACCCTGACCCTGAGTAGCATCCTGCCCTCACCAAGAATGATACCAAGGTATAAAGAAAAAATTATCAGTTTCAACAATTGTCTAAGTTTCTGGTGTCATTCAAAGGGGATCCAGTGTCTGTCTGCCTGGGATGACATGCTCGACAAGCCATGCTGCTTCACTAGAGACGGCTTGCACCTGTCACCCTTAGGCTTTCGAATACCGGCCAAGGCTCTTGCCACCCTCATAGTGCCTTTTTTAGGCAAGGCTCAAAAGACAAACCCACCACCGTAAATAGCACAAGTAACAAAAATCTGAGGGTAATACTACTCAATGCCAGAAGTTTAAACCTCAAAATGCATGCACTCGAGGCACTCCTCAGTATGGAGAGAATCAATATATGTGCAGTAACAGAAACCTGGTTTAAGGCTCCAGAGAGCACCCCAGCACTACCAGGCTACAACTCATACCATACATTTTGGCCACAGAACCCGGACCAAAATACAAAAGGCAGGGGAGTATCCATATTCATCAAGGATACCCACACCTCCAGGTTAGTGGCACAGCATGAT
Organism: Protopterus annectens; assembly: GCF_019279795.1. Classification (NCBI taxonomy): domain Eukaryota; kingdom Metazoa; phylum Chordata; order Ceratodontiformes; family Protopteridae; genus Protopterus; species Protopterus annectens. The sequence goes on from NC_056725.1 coordinate 1,417,583,661, forward strand.
GCTCCAGAGATTATCCACATTCAACATACAATGGGAAAAACTACAATTCAAATTGTAGCTTGCTACAGATCACCCACCATGTCCCAGGACCCCCATTCCACATTTCTGGAAACACTGGGTAACATAAAGGTTTTACCAAACACCCAAATATTGGGTGATTTCAACTACTCAAACATTAACTGGGAAAACTACTCAAGTACTAACTCCCTTGCCCAACATTTCCTAGAATTTATAAACTCAAATGACCTGGAACAACTGGTCAACACTGCCACCAGAGGTTACAACATATTGGACCTAGTCATTACCAACATGGGCGATCAGTGTTCCACACCAGAGGTCAACCCCTTGCTGATTAGATCTGACCATAAACAAATCACTTTGAATATCCACATTCTGCTCCCACCCCCGGACAAGGAAACCACAGTAAAAATCTTTTCAAAAGCAAACTTCATGTTACTTAAGATGGAGGTGGAAAGTTTTAAAGCCCCCATGCTAAAGGATAAAGCTGTCCAAGCTGCAAAATCCTTTACTAATGCATTCTACGGGCACCTACATGAATGCATGGATCGTGCTGTCCCAAGCAAAACCAAGACTCACCCCTCCAAGAAAAGGAAACCAGTCTGGTGGACCCCTGACATAAACAAGCTATACAATAGAAGGAGGAAACTAGTACAGAAAAGAGTAAAATTTCAAGAAGGGAAGACATCCCTGATCAGTACCAGCAAGAAACTACGATCCCTCATAAAATTGTCCAAGGCGAGCTTTGAAAGAAAACTTACTAAGGACTCCAAAGATAACCACAAGGCATTCTTTAGCTATGTCAAGAATCTGACTGGCAATGCTCAGATCTACTTGGAGTTAGTGCAGAATGGCACAAAATACACTGAACCAACCGATATTGCCAACATCCTGGCTGACAGGTTCAGTGCAAACTTCACCTCCCTCTCACCCTCAAAAGGGCCCATAACCATACCAGAAGAATGTAGAGCCCCCTGAAATAACAGACACTCAGGTTAAAATAGCCCTCTCCAAAGCCAAAAACACAGCATCAATGGGACTGGATGATGTCCCAGACTGCGTCCTACATGAGCTCAAAGACAAACTAACCCCTCACCTAAACACACTGTTCAAACTCAGCCTCTCCACAGGCCATAGAGTGGTGCACAGCAATGGTTATTCTGCTCCACAAAGGTGGAGCTACAACAGGCCCTGGGAACTATCGCCCTATAAGCCTGACTAGCTTGGTCTGCAAGGCTATGGAGCACATCATCATGGAACTCATTAACAGAGACATTGGGAACCTCCAAACACTGGACCCTACCCAGTTCTGCTTTGTTAAGGGCAGATCATGCCTCCTAAACCTGGTAGACTTTTTTGAGACAGTTACCGAGGCTATAGATGAGGGAAAGTTGGTACACACAGTCTACCTAGACCTCGCAAAGGCCTTCAACACCATTCCCCATTCTGGTATTATAGACAAGCTCACCAGCCTGAACATAAACCCCTATGTCACAAGATGCGCTGCCAATTAGCTCACAGACAGAACCCACATGGTGAGAGTTGTGGGAGCTAGGTCTGACTCTAAACCGGTTACAAGTGGCATTCCCCAGGGCCCAGTCCTAGGACCCCTCCTGTTCGGCATATACTTCTCAGAGGTACAGTCAAACACAGGAAGACTATGGCTGACCAAGTTCACAGACGACTGCAAACTAGGGGCTATAATTGACATCCTCCAAAATGGTCTCACTGAGATGGATACCTGGCGTCAAAATCATGGCCTCAAGCTAAATGCCAAAAAGTGCATAGTTATTCCCTTTGGAAATAACAAAGTATCTACAAACTACCACATAGGTGGTAGCCCCCTAAATACGGAAAACGTAATAAGGGATCTGGGGACCCAAGTAGATACTAATCTCTCCTTTGATAATCACATTGCTAAAGTGGTTAGAAAATCCTTCTATGTGGCCCACCTAATCACAAAAGGGTTTGCATCCAGATCAAAAGTGGTCATTGTGCCCCTCTACTCATCACTCATCAGAACCATCATAGAGTACAATGCCCCATTTGGGATGTACCTTACAAGACACCTGCAACAGCTGGAAAGACCACAGAAGTACCTCACCAAGAGGATCACTGGCCTCAAACAGATGCTCTATGCAGCTTGACTGAAGAAACTCCAGCTGTATTCAGTTGTATACCGCCTGCTCAGAGGTGATCTCTGCCTGACATACAAGGCCATGTCCAACCCAGAATTGATGGACATGCTCCACCTAAAGAAAACCTAATCCCCTTGAGCTACACACTCTAGGGATCTACACCTCACCACAAAAATAAATAGGACGTGCTGGAGGGATAGATTCCTGCTCCAGAGACTTCCCATGCTTTGGAACAAGATTCCAATCTACATTCGGCAGAGCTCCTCACTAACACTCTTCAAGAGAAACCTTGACGAGTGGATGGGAAACAGAAAGTTTACCCCGGGGATCACTTCAATGCCTCTGCTGGTCAGTGGCACAGGGAACTAATCTAAGGGGGTGACAAAAGCCAACACATTCTGGCTAGGTTTATAAATGCCTTCGGGCAGATAGGCTAGTACCTACCTATGAACCTATGAACCTATGAAGCTAAGCAAGCCAATGTCAATGCAAGTTTCTTGAAGACAAGAAGCATAAAGCTTCATCATGTCAGAGCTTCTTTAACATCGACTCTTGATTTTCATCCATATGGCAATGAGTCTCTTCCAGTCTGCATATGGAAAAGCCCTTTTCTGTATGTGGGAAGCCTGACATCATTTTTGCAAAGGTGTAACTAAGGCCTTCAAAAACTATCCTGCCATGGGAAGTTATTTGCAGCACTAAGAAGTAGAGATTTAGGGACATGGGATCACAATCAATGTTAAGTGGAAGGTTCATATACTTCACAGAGGTGCTAAATAGAAATAGATGAAGAGATAAGGGAGCAATGTACCTGTTATATTAGAATTTCTAGCACACTGGCAGGGTTATCGTTCATTTTACATTATCATTGCTGAATCTGGATGTACAGCATCAGTCCTCCCCCATTTTAATCCTACTGTAGGCAAGTAAGATTTGTGACATTTTTTTAAATGTGATTGCTTTTTTACAGACAACTCATGAGTCTACAAGCAAGCAAGCAAACACATGGAAAAGAGTTGCTAAAACAGTCAACTCTTCATTGAGGAATACATACACTTATGAAAACACCATTATAGCTAGGAATAGCACAAAAATCGCACATGTGCTAAACCGAAAACACACTAGTAACCAAATAGCTACAGCACCACCACCTGCAAAGGAGAACACTGGAAACAGTAAATATATTGTTTCAAAACTGTTTAATATTAAAAAATGAAAAGGTGATCAATGCAGTTAAGCTCTTTCACCCCATAAGTTTAGGAATTTCCTCAGAAACACACATAAGCTTGTCAAAAAAGTTTATATACACCTAATGAAATCATTCAATCAACTTTTAAAGAGACAGTATTTGTGAAAACTAATGCAACTAATTTATTTAAAAAAAACTCTGTTTATAAGCAATTCTTCTGCATATAATATATTGTGCACCCATAAGTTAAAAAATAAATATGGAACACAACGTCCAAAGCTAACCAAACATTAAATAATGTACTATAATGATAATCATCATTAAGCAAAAAAAAAAAAAAAAAAAACTCATTTAACTACACAGCCTTTGTCAGTGTAAAATACATTGTTAGAAACCTTAAAATGTTAAAAATATTACTAGTATTAATATGTTCCACCTTCAAACCAGGTATTATACCCAAAAGTCTGTACTGGTATGTCTAAATAATATATCCCTATTTTCACTGCAGTCAAACTAAAGTTTAGCTGCTTTCAACTGTAGAACTGGGGTAGTGGAAGTGTATTCATTCAATCCTGGCACCTTAGAGGCTTTTATCCTAAGTTGCCAAAGTAACTCCCTATAGTCCAAGGTGCATTCCCAAGGCCCACCCCTCGGATCATGGGGTACTATCTCTAAGATCCCAAACAAAATGTTCTTAAAATCCTTACATATAAGCAAATGCATATACAGAGCACTGTCTTCATTCATCCTAATGGTGTCATAATAATGCTTGTATAGCCTCTTTCTAAGGGATTTCTCAGTTTTACACACATAAAAATTCTTACATGTCGAACAGATTGCTAAATATACTAAATCCTTAGTGTGGCAGTCACCATGATGAAAATTTATATTTCCCACTATAATAATAGATACATACATTCTTGCAGTTTTAAAGACTTAAGATGGGAGGATCACTAATCAAAGTAGAACATATATCACTTACTTTAAGAATATTCCAATTACTTTTAACAATATTCATAATGTCATTGTAACTACCATACATTGAATAATGAAAACGTTAAGAAAACTACTTGAAACTCCATTGTGACCTTTGTGGTCCTTTTGATTTTCATTAAAAAGACCTAACCCAAGTATAGGATGAAAATCAGTGTGCCTTCTTTTCATAATGTCTCTTTCAGTAGTATTAATTAATTTTCTGGGATAACATCTCTCTAAAAACATTTGCTCTAATTTAAAACATTCTGCTTTAAATGTATCATCAACAGACACCATTCTACATATCCTAATGTATATGTAAGCTTTTACCGAACCTTTCTTATATTTTATAGGATACAAGATATTAAAATGTGAATAGCTATTACTAAAAGTGAGCAAACTGCCCATTCTTCTTATAAATAGTTGTGTCTAAATAATTAATCTTCTCAACATCTGCAGTATATGTAAATTTTAAAAATTCAGTTTTAGAATATATATAATTAATATAAATTCTGTCATCATATCCCTTCCTCCAGTCCAAAGAATGAAAATATCAACCAAAAATTTTAAGTATAAAGAATAATATTTATAAGTTGACTGAAAAATACATTTCTTCCTCTGAAAAATACATTTGTTTTCCCATCCTGTGAACTCACCTTCACCTTACAAAATATACCCAGCATCCCTCATCCACATATGTGCATTTTTGAAATTCAAGATCACTATATTAGCAATAATTAGTCATTTTAAATCCACAATTAAATTTTCTATTTTTCCTAATTTGCAATGGAAAGTTCCAACTTAAATGGGCGCTGTGGGTTTATACATCCACAACTTATTTAATATGTGTAACATGTACATATTGAGTGTAATTAAACTTGTGGTTGTGGCAGAGCTCATGTTTGCTGCACACACAATTTTCACCAACACTGCCATCACTGAGTTAAAACCTTCTCACTAAGACATTTTCTATAAGTAATTACCTTCTGCTTGCTAAGACTGGTATATCCAGGGGAGGCCAAGATAAAATTCCTAGAGCACCAACCACAAAACACAAATAAACAGAATACAGATTACTTTTTCCCATAGAGAATTACTGCTAGTACAGTTTTTATATGTGCTTGGACAGTGATTCCTTTATATTGGGAGGCTTCTCTCTTTTTTTGTTTGTGTGACTGAAATTTTTATATACAGATTTGTGGTCTGTGGGAGTCTTAGTCCCCACATGGAGTTGCAGAGGGGCTTGCCTCATGCAAAAAAAAATTGCTACTTTTTGAGTTTTTTCCCTATTTTGGTATTTCAGGCATTTGTGTTTGATATTATAGTTCTTTGGCATCTTGTGAGTCAGCATTCCACAAAAGAACCTTTGGATAAATTGGAGATCTGAGTTCCCGAGACACTTTAATTTATCACCTGGCGCTAAGACCAGGGCTAGCCACCTGGCAGTGTGAACCTTGGCTCTAGATGATTCCCAATGTTGAAGTGACACCCTGACCCTATGTGGAAAAATGGGAGAAGGGGTTGTAGATGGATGGATGGACTAAGAGCATGTGGGCTATTGCAGTGAAGGTCACAAGATTTTAAGTGAGTATCTTTTAACATTTAATTCACTAACACCAGGAGTGGCTGCACAACAGAAGCACAATCAGTGGCACTGCAGCAGAATGACACTAATGCCTGGTCACCATATGCCCCACTGCTTCAACAACATTAGCCCTTCTTTTGTTTTGTTGATTAGATTATTTGCTACCCTGCTCTAAATGAAAGTCTGCAATTGCCCGGTAAACCTGTTTAGTACTTTGATGAGAGACTGACAGTCTCAGGCAACTGTGTCCTTATCTACACATAGTGAATGACACTAGTCAACAGTCTCTACCTATGATATTACTTTCAATGTCATCGTCTCAGGTAGTTCAGTCATTCAGGTCAGAGGTGTTACTGACCATTTACACATGACACACACAAAATACATATCGTTGCACAACAGCTACAGGCTTACAGCATATATGAACTTTGCATCAATGGCTGACTACTGCTTTTGTTTATTATTTCCATGATTGATGTAAGAGGCTCACAGCAGTTTCAATGAGTCTAATTCAGACAGAGGACCTGGAGGTGTAGTTTGATTAGTTCCATATGGAAATGTGTTAATCTGGCCCTGTCTGTATCCTGTTCTTAGTCTTTCATGGTCTCCATCACATCATGGTTATTTGAAATGATTATTTTTTTCATTGCACTTATTGAATCTTTTAAACCATAAACATTCTCTGCATACATTTTACTTATTTTTTAGTAAGTTTGATCCATCTAAGTATGATCAATACATTTTCTCAAAGCAATTCCTAACAAAATGTCTCTTAAAAGTTCAGTCACTATTTCACAAAGAAATCTTGCCTTATAAGTACTTCTTTTTCAGAAACCAAATTAGCAAGAGTGTGCTTATGTCTTCCCATCCCCTTAGAACTTCACTCTTGGCAGCTGTTCCAGGGTCCTCACACATCACTGGGCTTACCAGCACCTCCTTACACCTCTTGACTTTTTCAGAGTGAGCTGTGACTGGTGTGAATCATAAGGGCACCCTGGGGGATCATGCTGTCAACCACTTCTGCCTAGGGGTGGCTTATTTAGGACCCACCTTCATATTCCCTCCCTCTGTGCTCACCTACTTTGCATCCAAGGGTTCCTTTCATTATTAGGTTCATAGGTTCATAGGTGTGTACTAGGATAATGGTCCTGGAGCCTTTACAAACCTAGCCCATAGGATTACCCTGGCATCATTCCACCCGACCATTGTTCTCAGTGCCTCTGTCGATTAGAGCCACTGGAGTGATCCCCGGGGTGAATTTTTTATTTCACATTCACTCACCAAGATTTCTCTTGAAGAGGGCCATTGAGGTGCTCTGTTTGACATGTATAGTAAGTTTATTCCATAGCATGGGCAGTCTCTAGGTCATGAACCTGTCCCTCCAGCATGTTCTGTTGATTGTGCTAATGAGGTTAAGGTCTCTGGAGCATGTAGTGTGGAGGGATTGGGATTTCTTTAGATGTAGCATTTCTAACAAAGCTGTTGTTGCAGGTGTCTAGTGAGGTACATGCCAAACAGGGCATTGCACTCAATAATTGGCCTAATGAGGGAAGAGTAGAGGGACACAATGACCTCTTTCTTCTGGATGCAAAACCTTTAGTAATGAGATGTGCCACATAGAAGGACTTTTTGACCACAATGGCAATGTAGTGGTCAAAAGAGAGGTTGCTGTCAGTCTCTGTTCCCAGATCTCTTATAATGCCTTCTGTGTTCAGTGGACTACCATCAGTGTAGTAATTCATGGGAATTGTGTTTTTCCCAAGGGGATGACAACACATTTTTTGGCATTGAGCTTAAGGCCATGGTTCTGACACCAGTCATTGGTCTCAGTGAGGCCTTTCTGTAGGATGTCAACATCACATGGGGAGTTAATAATAGGTCCCAACTTGCAATTATCTGCAAACTTTCTCAGCCAGAGTCCCTTCGTGCTGACCTGGACTTCAGAGAAGTAGATACCAAACAGGAGAGGACCCAAGACCGAACCCTGTGGGACTCCACTCGTGACTGGTCAGCAGTCTGACTTGGAGTCAGCTACTTTCACACTGTGGGTTCTATCTGTGAGCCAGTTTGGAGTGTCAGCTTTTTGACATTATGAATGTATTCTACTGTATTATAGTTTTATTAAGTTGCAAAGAATTAGATTATATTCTTCATATGTGATTTTTGTCAAACTACACTAAACACCATACTTCCAAAATACTCTCTTTATTTTTTTACTTATCACCCTTAAAGTGAAAAGTATTTTGAGTATCTAGTACATCTTCCTCATCAAATAAAAAGGTAACGATTTTCTGTTTGAACCATTAATCTATTTTATCATGCAAAGACCAGGGATAGATATAGGGACACACACACAGGGAAACATGCTCCCCTGCTCCTGAAACTGTGCACCTCTATGAGTACCCCTGTCCCTGGAATATTAGCAATTCTAAAAAACATATCTCTCTTTTTAAAGTCACTCCCCATCTGCTCCTGACCATGCACGGTCTTTCCTGCTCAGCTGACTTTCTGCAATCACAGCCTATGAGCAGGAATCACAGTCTAGATGATCTGATCACATGCACAGTCTTTTCTGGTCTTTCTTCCAGTGGAGAGAACTACCAGCTTTAATGTTCAGAACATGGGAAATGGGTCTTTTTTGTGTAAGCATGTGTATCTGACTATCCCACCTAATGGAGCCATGCAAGTTCTATGCACCTGCCAGCCCTGAAGATCATTCTGGCAAGTCAGCAAGGGTTACAGTCATTCAATTATTCCAGTCATTAGAGTTTTCCTTCATAAGAGGAAGCAATTCATTAAAAACTTGGAGCTTTACTTTTCTGCACCAACTGTCAGAACTTTAATTCCTTATTTATTTTCTGATCAATCACCGACAACAGTCAGTCAATAATGCCAATTATTAGTTTCATAGTTTTGTTGTTCTGAAAATGTGTGTCCATCCAACACCTATTGTTCTGTTAACATTTTAAGTGAATTGGAGTTGTTTGGCACTTATGTCTCTGATATGTTAATGCGCTGCGTATGTCTCTGATATGTTAATGAGTTGCTTATGGCTCTGATATGCTAATGAGCAGCTTATGGCTCTGATATGCTAATGAGCTGCATCTTGTAGTCAGAAGTACAAGGCTTGAATCTTTCACCTCCATTTGCCTGTTTAGCCAGACAGTGCTCCCACGTCACCCCTGAAAAGGGACATTTTGTTTAGTAGGTTTTATAGATAAAATAATATTTAAAATGTCTCACTTTTTCAGCCTTTATCTTCCCATTATTTTTGGCTTTGTCCAGATTTCTTGAGCTAAGAAGATGAGTGGTATTTTGAACTGTTCTTTGTAAAATTTGTGGATTTCTACTAAATTGTTATGCATTGCAGTCGGTAGAGGCTACACATGTGAGTTTCGGACTTTGCAGCTGTCAGAAAAATCCTTGGTCAGGTTGCAAAGACACACACATGCACACACACACACACACACACACACACATGCACGCATACATATGCATTTATACACACACACACACACACACACACACACACACACACACACACACACACACACACACACGCGCGCGAACATGCACACATACATATGCATTTATACACACACACACACACACACACACACACACACACACACACACACACACGCGAACATGCACACATACATATGCATTTATACACACACACACACACACACACACACACACGCGAACATGCACACATACATATGCATTTATACACACACACACACACACACACACACACACACACACACACACACACACACACGTGAACATGCACACATACATATTCATTTATACACACACACACACACACACACACACACACACACACACACACACACACACACACACGCGAACATGCACACATACATATGCATTTATACACACACACACACACACACACACACACACACACACACACGCGAGAACATGCACACATACATATGCATTTATACACACACACACACACACCACACACACACACACACACACACACACACACACACACACACACACATACAGATACAGAGAAACCCTGTGCTCAGGCATTGGTAAAATCATAGAAGTGAAAGGAAAGTACTAGCTCTCATTTGTGAATTGAACACAAGACCTCCAGCCATGCTGGGGGTTTTCTAGACAAAATGAAAAAGCTCTTAAGGGAAAACTCAATATTATCTGAGCAGAAGCTCTTGTTAGCCCAATAGCAGTGATGTCAGCACAGTATGATGGAAGTCTTGGGTTCAAGTCCAAAATAAAAGATAACATTTTCCTTTCACTTCTATGATTCTAGCAATGTCTGAGCAGAGACTGTTTTGACATTTATGTGCATGTCTTTATAATATGTCCATAATCACCATGCTGAGGAATTCCTATCTGAAAGGAAAAAGCTTAATACCATCTGTCCTTTTAAAGGCTATGTTTGGTCCAACATCATATTTGTATCTGTTCCTCATAAAATGTGTGATCTTATGATAAAGTGTTCTGGACTGCAGTCACTAAATAATGACAAATATGTGTGTTAATGACTTTATACACCAGAAAATGTTTGCTATTATAAAATGTGTTATGCTAGCAACAATCTAACTATGTAAGACCAATAATTAAGTCTGTTCTTAAATATAGGTGTTTAACTCTGATTCTTGAGCTAAAAGATTAGTGGGGCATAAGGGTGCAATGGGTTGCACTGTGTGTTTCTCGCAATAGTGAGTTGAAATACACTTCTCTGTCATTGCTTATGCATTTATTCATTAATTTGATTGGAAGCAAACATCTAATGTGTATACAGTCATATGAGGGTCTGTAATTGATGGTCACATCTGTGTGTGTGTGTGTGTGTGTGTGTGTGTGTGTGTGTGTGTGTGTGTGTGTGTGTGTGTGTGTGTGTGTGTGTGTATAAATACTTGGTTCCTGCACTTCAGTGTAGTTATGGTTGTAAAGGTGTAAAGGATGGAACTGATTGTAGTAAACAAGAACATCATCATATAAACCATGTTCTTTGGGTATGATCCTTGATTTCCTTGTTTTGTTGACTGTTGATGGTTTGTATATTATTTCGCTGTGAATAAATTGAACAGCAAGAAGTCTGCAACTTTAATATTAATATTTTAACTATGAATACATTTTGTGTCACCTGCCAGATAAAATCTAGTACCAAAAACCTATCTTCTTTTATCTGCTAGAAGAGTTAAACTACAGGCCCTGATGAGACTTGAACTCATGAACCCTGGCGCAGGGACGTCGGGAGGCATACGCACTGTACTGATTTCAGTACAACTTTTTAGAAGGGGGGGGGTAGCTTTTTTGAAAAAAAAAAATGTACGTACATATTTCTTCCTTTCTAAAGGGTGTTGGCTCCTTTAAGGAGGATACCAGCCAGTCGGAAGTGAGCTCACATCATGTCCAACTGGTTGCGAGCAGGAAACAATCGCAAATGGATTATCAGTGTGAGCGAGCGGGAATAGTTGGAAGGCAATCAATCAGGTAAGAGTGGGAAGGCAAGCAAGTGTGTGGGAAATGTAGTTTGGAAGGCAAGCAAGTGTGTTGGCAAATGGATTATCACTGTGAGCAAGCAGGAAATGTAGTTGGAGGCAATCAATCCATCCGCGAACAGTGTGTGTGTTGTAGTTGGAAGGCAATCAATCCATCCGCGGACAGTGTGTGTGTTGTAGTTGGAAGGCAATCAATCCATCCACGAACAGTGTGTGTGTTGTAGTTGGAAGGCAATCAATCCATCCGCGGACAGTGTGTGTGTTGTAGTTGGAAGGCAATCAATCCATCCGCGGACAGTGTGTGTGTTGTAGTTGGAAGGCAATCAATCCACAAAGAGTTTGGCTTATTAGTATCCTGCATGTAAATCGTACGCATATTTGTATAGTAACAACTGGATTATCGGTTAAAGGATTTTTATATACGCAGGCACAATTTCGTTGTACTGCTTTATTGAATGTCTAACTGCATATATTTGGGCAAGAACAGTAACGGAGTACTATTCAAAGCATTTTTACACGTAAATGTATGTGAGTGCTGTTTCATTCCAAAGGAACTTTTTAATTACTTAATTGAACGTTTAACTATATGCATTTGGGCAAAAACAGAAATGGAGTGCTGTTTAAAGCAGATTATACATTCATACGTAATGTGAGTGCCGCTTTACCTCAAAGGAACTTTTATTTTGTGTAAGACTGTCCACTTTTTGGAGTCAGTGTGGTCGGTTTCTTGTTTATACAGTTTGTTAGTTTTCATTGCTTGGTCACAAAGTGTGAAGGCAATCCATCCATGAACAGTGTGTGTGTAAATGTTACACAAAATCATACCTTCTATACCCTTTGTTGCAGCTCCTTTATTTTGCCATTAGAACAGATAGCATGTTTTAATCTTACTCCAGCAGGAAAAAATATCCAGTAAAATGACATTTGGAGAAGATAACTTGATGGCACAGATGCAAGATGTCTGTCTGTACTTCTGGCAACCCAAGTTCAGTGATGGACACATTACCAGCAAAGCTAAGCCTGGGGGGGGGGCATATAATGAAGCAACAGATGATCTATGCAGAGTAAGGAGGAAGCCTGATGCCTATGCGACCTCTGGTGAAGACCACAAGCTTCAGAAAATATGTCCTTACACAACAGGACTGCAAAAATATCCTGACACCATTACACTAGCTTTCTTTAAACCTGGGGACATTGACCACTTACCAAAAGAATGTTGGCTCCTTGGCTCCACACTCATCACTCCCCATTGAATCATTCAGTCCACAGGGTCTAAACAATGAGTCTTATTGAGGTCATCTTCCCAAGGAGTTCAATGCCCAACAACTGAAGGTACAGGAATACCCAGCAAGGAGTCATTGGGAGATTTGAGGAAAGGTAAGAGTAGAAGTCATGGAGGTGATTAGGGGAATTAAAACATTTATTTAAAGAAAATGAAATTAGGATAGCAGTTTAAGAGGCTACAATAGTAGTAATATTCAACTCTAGTAGCAGAGGCTTATCCATTGATGCATTCTGTAATTTAGCCTGATACACAACTGGATCCTTTGGACCTTTAGAGGCATACCCTTGAGCATGGAAGAGACAATTGCAATATGCACTGACTTGATTTTTGGTGGTTAGAGAAAACTACAGTACGCAGAAAACTCCCCATACATATGCACACATGTATTTGTACACGCACCACACCTACATCCAAACCCATTCCCATACACATGCATACACACGCACACGTGCACACACACCCTGGGACAGCATGTATACCACACTGATGCTAACTGAAAGTCAAGATTGAATCTTAATACCTAATCAAAATAAATAAACAAATAAAAATATAACAGCTTATTAAATAATCTGTAGGTATTGAAGAAATACTTGACAATTTATAGAAGATTTGAGTTGAATGGATGAAAAGGGACTGAAGCGCTAAGAAAAATATTGGCTATTTTGGACAAAACTATGTATTCTTAGACTCCTTACAGAATGTAGAAGTAGTATGATTAGGGGATGTGAGGTCTGAATAATCTTGTATGGTTAACATACTTGCTGTCTGGTTTGATATTCTTCACAGTCAGGTGCTACTATTGGGCATATACATCTTTCTAAACAAGGTTAACGTGACAGGCATATACATTCTTCTAAATAAAGTTAACATGGAACTTTAAGTGACACCAGTATCCTTCTGTATCATCATCATCATCATCACATTCACTGAGGATGTAATATGGCATTCCCTTTTCATAGTCTATTACATTTAAGACACAAGCTGTTTTTGATACAGGATTGGTTCAAAGGAATGTTAGTCTCATCATATTCTTTCTGGAAAGGTCTGTCATTATAACAATGGTCATTGCCTCAACAACATTACAGTTGTCTCAGAATACATTCTGATAGACAGATAATATATTCTGTAGGTCTGGTATGTGAATTGCTGCACAAAATCTCATTAGTTTACAGTGTAACAATGGTTCATCATCTGTAGTACGATGTAATAGTTTCCATCATGGAATCTCTCACTGTTTCCATATGGTGATTTCTAGAAATTCAAAAGCCATCTATGTTTTTCTAGATGATTCCATTGGCCAGATTATTATAGCATGTGCAACACTGAGATATCATGCATTCTTCATGGTCTTGTTAACGTGTGACATGGAGCGATAGCATAAGTCTGACAAGTGGTCTGGAATAGCAGACATACCATTGCAGATGTCAAACCTATATATGGTAGAGAAGTAAGATCTGAGTTCTGATAAGAATTGTGTCTGTGTACATCTCAGTCCCCACCCCTCAGTTATGGTCACAAGCTGTGAGTAGTGAGAGAAAGAATGAGGTCATGTCTACAAGTGCTGAAAAATTACTTTGGCCCACAGATACTTTGCAAGTACTTTCAGTGACTCAGTAGGAGACTTAGTGTTGCAGTACATCCACAGAATAGAGCAACAGTTCTTTCAAATCAAAAGAAGAAAACTGAGGTGGTATAACATACCTCTCAACCTCTAAGAGTAAGAAATCTGGACAAAGCCATAAAATAGTGACACAAATAGGGACAATTTGGAAATATTGCTCTTACAAACTTAGAAAGTTGGTAGAATAACAGGTTTTGCATTACCATGAATTTTCTGAAGGGTATGAAGTCTAAAACTCAAATGTCTGCCATTATTTTCTAACTTCAATCTTTAATGATTTGCCACTAATTTGCCAGAAAGTCACAATTTTATGAAAAACGGACCAAAAATATAAGGCAAAAATCTGGACATTATGTGAAAATCTGTACAGTTGAGAGTTATTTGGAGCACCTTAAAATCATGGCAATAAGTGGTCCTAGTGCTTATTCAGGGTATAGTGTTCATATTGTTGAAGGAATTTTATCAGTTAACTAGTCCATAAATACTTAGGGAATCGGGATCCCTAAGGATGGACTAGAATTTGTGCTGAGGAAAGGGGAAGCTTGATCTGTCCTGCATAGTCTGGTGCCATTCTGATCCTTACTAAAAAAAGGTTGAAAGAAAGTGAGTTGACACATGCTGCCTCTCTCTCTCTCCCTCCCTCTCTCTCTCTCTCTCTCTCTCACTATATATATATATATATATATATATACACACACACACACACACACACACACACACAAAACATATTTGTTTGGCAAAATGTGTGTGCCTTTAAATGTGTCTTATCACAGCATTAGTCAGGAATTTGCCTGTGTTAGTTAATTAACAAGATATTAACTGAGAATTGTTGTGGTATATATGGAGGATGCTTGAAAGTAGGCAGCAGAAATTAACTCCTCAAGTAGAAGATCACCTGAGAGGTAAGCAGGAGTTTATATTCCACAAAGTTATGCAGTACATGATCCCAGTATGGAAAGTTGGAGAGGTATACCTGGTAGACATACAGTAACACTCAGAAGTGGAAACTGGAATCAGGGCCTGGTTAATGCCAATAACTTGAACTTTTCGTTCATGTACAGTCTGCTGCAAGGGCTACATATACTGTACACATGTGTTGTAGAAAAATAGAATGCACTGCTTTTGTTAATTTTAAAAACCAAGAAAATTGATGTTTTCATTTAAATAAATAAGTCTATAGAATAGTGAGAAATACCTCACTAAAAGAATCACAGGCCTAAAGCAGATGCCCTATGCTGACCATCTAAAAAAACACTGCCTATACTCTGTCGCATATCGTCTATTCAGAGGCGATCTCTGCTTAACATAACAAGGCCATGTCAAACCCAGAGCTGTTGGACATGCTACTACACTTAAAGAAATCCCAAGCCTTCATAGGTACATGCTCCAGGGATTTAAACCTTGTCATCACAATATGAACAAAACATGCTGGAGGGATAGGTTCCTAACCTACAGACTCCCCAGACTCTGGAATAGGCTGCCCATACATGTCAAGCAGAGCACTTCTTTGGCCCCCTTCAAAAGGAACCTTGATGATTGGATGGGAGATAGGAAATTCACCCCGGTGATCATGTCAGTCACCCTGCTAGACAGGGGTCCAGGGAAGTAAATACTGTGGGAAGAAATAGCCAGGGAATTGTTATGGCTAGGCTTGTATAGGCCCTAGGGCTGGCAATCTATGAACCTATGAAAAGCATACTTTTCTATATCTACTATCTCTGATGTTTCCTTGAACTTGCATTGGTCATGTGCTCAGAGGCACTTGGCTAAGGACTTGCCATATACTATTCTTTATACATCTGCTGTCAAGTACATTACATGACTGACTATTAATTACATTTGGAACTGTTACTATTGTCCCCCAAAAATATTGCTACTGCTTGTCCTTTGTGACTACCAGCTATTTTTTTTCTCTCCTTGTGCTTCCCAATGACCTCATTCATCAAAGTCTTATTGAAAATGCTGGTTGATGCTAAAATAGAAACTGACTAGAAGCTGGTACAACTACAGCAACAAGTGACTGTGCTGACCAGTGTAGACAATAATCCCAATCATGTGCCTGCCACAAAAAGCTAACCACTGAGCATGATCTGGAATCCAGCCTGGTCATGATTGACTGGTATGGCACTACGGTGAATGCAGTCAGAATATTCTTGACAAATATCTTGTTATCCTAGCTGACAGAAAAGGTTCTGAAAATGGAGATGGAAATGGAGGGAAATTATTACATGGACTATGAAAAAAGGTTAAAAGGACTTTAGCTAGGGCTGATATAACCCCTGAAGTACAATAAACAAACAATAACATTATATAACTGGACTTTTAGTGCTGCCAAACTGGTAGTGCATAAATACCTTGAAAAACATTTCAAAGCTATGACTAGAACATGATAAGAACAATAAATTTAAAGTGTTAGCAATTTTAGTAACAGACAGGTTTAAAATAGCTTTGCCTAATTTTTAAGAAAATGAGTAAAACAAAATGATCCCAAGGACTCTGATAATTTAGTAACTTTAGTAGATCACTTATTAGTTTACGACATAATGTCTAAACCTCAGTTGTCTGCTTCCACATCTAAAACTGCAAAAAGATATGTGCTGTTTTCTGTGAAATGAAAATGCAGCAAGTAATGTGTTAATTCATTTCAGATGTGGGGGAGATGGCTCATATAACATTGAAGAGAATGTCAGTAGTAGAAATGTGAATAAATGAAGTTGTTACTATGGAGTGTGATAAGACCACAGCTACAATAACTCATTCAGAATTCTAACAAGACTTCAATCCACGAAGCGTGTTGGAAAGCAATCAATCCACTAAGTGTGTGTAAATGCCCCCCACATAATACACCTGCTGGCTACAGGTGTTCAGGCTCAAACCCTATACCTTTGCTTTAGGGTAAGAAGAGCCTAAAGTCCCTAACCACCACCATTTCTGAACTTCGTTCAGATTTGCTTTTCTAACAGTTGTGAGCTATGGTGAGAAGTGAGAACTGAAGTTGTATTTCCCCCATTATTGTTTTTGTTGTTTGTCCAGGTTTTTTGTGCTAAGGTGTGAAGTGAGAACTGAATTTGTATTCCCTCATTATTGGCTTTGTTTGTCCAGGTTTTTTTGTGCTAAGAGGTTGAGAGCTATCTAAATGATAGCCATTAAGTTTGTCTTCCTGTTTTTCAAACTGCTGATTTAGCATAGTGGTATGTTGCACTGACTATAGTGCATATGGTTCTGGGTTCAAGAATTCTAGCAACTTTCCAAAATTATGCAAGCAATGTTTAAAATGTGTCCCTGGTTTTTGGGCTTTTGTCCCCCTCCCAATAAATGTTGGCTTTTTCCAGATTTCTTGTGCTGCAAAGTTCAGAGATACAGCTGAGTGTCAACATTTGACAAGGAGCTGAGAGCTGCAGGGGAACTAAAGTTCAGTGCTGCTTATGCTGAGTCTGTTTGTACTGTTAATAGCACAACAGGCAGTGTACTTGTGTTTGATGCAGAAGGCTGTGGGTTCTTCTCCCACAGTAGGTAGGCGCATTGCTGATACTGTGCTGTAGTCCATTCTGGCGAAGATATCTAGTAGTAACTATGAACCTGTTATCAGTTTGCCATCCATTCCCTATTGCAATATTACTAGTGTATCATTGTTTTTAATGCAACATAGGCAA
The DNA here is from genome assembly GCF_019279795.1 of Protopterus annectens. NCBI lineage: Eukaryota > Metazoa > Chordata > Ceratodontiformes > Protopteridae > Protopterus > Protopterus annectens. The sequence goes on from NC_056725.1 coordinate 1,417,601,632, forward strand.
TTTATTCCTCAAGGGCAACAGGCACATTATTTGTAGATGAAACCACGAAATATAAAGTTGTTTGCTAGCAGCAGCCTCTTCATTAGTTACATATTTCTCTAATGTGGAATTATGTAGATGGCTTTTACTAGTTCAGAGATTGTGCATATTTACTGATACTGGTGGACTGTAGAAGTTTGAGTAGACTTTTATGATGGAAGGTGTATCAAAGAGAATGTGTGTGTTTCATGTGCAAGGGGCCTATGAGTTGAAAACAGCCCAAGGTTAATCTTTATCTGCTACTGGCAAAATGTATTTTCTTTGAATGTAGGTTTCAATGCTGTTTCAATGAATGTGAGTTTCAAGGGCAGAGCAGTTTTAATGCTAAGTCTAGTTTCATTGTGAGACTGCATTGCTTTGTTTAGCAGATATTTATTGGTGTTTGTGTTGTAAAATGCAAAATAAAACTTTTCTGGCAAATCATTTAGGAATGAAGTCACTAAATAATGACCGACGTTAAGTTTCAGACGTCATAATCTTCAGAAAAATGCATGCTAAAGCAAGGCCTGATATTCTATCAACTGTCTTAAGTTTTTACAAGATCAATTTTTAGTACTGTTTGTATGTTCCCCCAATATATTCGGTCTTGTTCAGATTTCCTGCATTAAGAGGTTGAGAGGTATGTGCAAATAAATTGCTTTACAGAATTAGGAATATCCAAACCTCTCAACTGTCCCCAATTTTGGCTCAAAGTGTTGCTCTCCCCCTAATAATCTCTCCGCAAAATAGCAATTTTGGAAGAAAACGTGGAGGGTTTACAATTATAGATAACTGTAATGATTAGAGTTATACATTACTTTTATTTCAGAAATGCATGTAGATTCTCTAATTTTGTCAGCTGCTCTAAGTTAACTGTGCTCATATTAAAATGGTGTCTTTTCTTTGACAGGTTCCCAGCTGTATTGTCTGGCAATTTTATATTTTTGCATCACATTTTTGGTCCGTTTTTCATAAAATTGCGGTTTTCTGGCAAATTAGTGGCAAATTGTTAAAGACTGAAGTTAGAAAATAATGGCAGACATTTGAGTTTCAGATTTCATACCCTTCAGAAAATTCATACTAATGCAAGACCTACTACTATTCTATTATCTTTTTAAGAGCAATATTTAAAAAAATGTCCTTATTTTTGGGCCTTTGCCTCAGTTTTATTTGAGTTTGTTGCTTTAAGAGGTTGAGAGATGTGTTTGTGTGTGTGTGTGTGTGTGTGTGTGTATGTTAGGTAGGTAGCATACCTCTCAACTGCCCAAATTTTGCAGAATGTCCAGATTTTTGCCCCATATTTTTTGTCTGTTCCTCATAAATTTTGTGATTTTCTAGAAAATCATTGAAGGCTGAAGTTGCTAAATAATGACAGATATTTGAGTTTCAGACTTCACGCCCTTTAGAAAAATTCATACTAGCACAAATCCTGTTATTCTAGCAACTTTCTCATACTAGCACAAATCCTGTTATTCTAGCAATTTTCTAAGTTCATGAGAGCATTATTTAATATCTGTCCCTGTTTATTTTAGGCTTTGTCCATATTTCTTGCACTAAGAGGTAGGTAGGGGTGTGTGTGTGAATGAAACATCCTAGTTTGGGGTAGCAGGTGGTTAGTAATTTACTCAAGCTCAAAACCCGTACCTTAGTTAGAGAAAACAAAAGCATAAATTCTCTACCCCGACTACCATGCTTCATCTTTCAAAAAACTGTCTTTCAGGTTAATTTTCAATTCAAGGAACCGAGTTTGAGTGAATTTATATTATATTACTGAAGAGGCATTACAGCGAATGCCTCTTCATCGACACTAAAAGAGCGAACTGTGAATTACGAGAATGGCCATAGCTTGGCTGGGGAGGGGGGGGGTAGCAGTTTGAGAGCTGTGAGTACAAATTTGAAAATCCTAGCTACACCCCTGCCCTGGCGTACAAAGCCAGGGCTCTAACCCCTGAACTACAGAGCCCCATGTAATGCTCTTTGTTAATTAGTTTTTTCTGATATATCACTAAAGATAACTGTCAGTAATGCCAGTCACTACTTCATAGGTTTTATTGTTCAGAGAATGGATGTCCATGCAACACATATTGTTCTGTTAACATTTCAAGTGGAGTTGTCTTGTACTTATGCTAACATTTTTTTCTTGTAGGCAAAGGTACAGGGTTTGAATCTTTTCACCTTCATTTGCCTACTGTGTGACTTTGAGCAAGTCACTTAACCGGGTAGTGCTCCTAGGTCACTTCTGAAAAAGGGTCACTTAGTCCATTTGGTTGACCTGGTTAACAAATAAATAAAATAATATTTAAAATGTGTCCCTTTTTGTCCCCTTAGTATTTATGGCTTTGTCCAGAGTTCTTGAACAAGGAGAATGAGAAGTATTTTGATCTATTCTTGTAAATTTTGTGGCTTTCTGGAAAATTGTTGTGGATTACAGTTGCTAAACAATGAGAGGCATACAAGTTTCAGGCTTGTATTCTCCAGAAAATGCTTGCTAATGTAAAGCCTTTTATTCCAGCAGCTTTGTAAGTATATAAGAGACATATTTGAAATTGGTTCCTTATTTTATGTCTTTGTTTCTGATATATAAGCAAAGAGGTTAAGAGGACAGAGGGGAGTTGCTCTATATGGTTCTGATAGCAGCAAGATGAGATACATTACTCGGCCATTATTTATGAATGCATTCATTCACTTGATCTCAAGCAATATCTCAGGTATACAGCCATTCAAATGGCTGTACTTGTGTATGTGTACATGCATGTAAGTGTATGTGTGTAAATACTTGGTTCCTGCATCTCTGAGTAGTTATAGCATAAAGGAAAGAATCAATTGCAGTAAACGGAAACAGTATATGAGACATGAACATAGGGTATGATCCTTGGTTTTCTTGAATATTGACAGCATGTTTATTTTTTTGCTGTGAATAAACTGGACAGCATGTAGTCTATGAGCTTAATAATAGTTTAACTATGAATGCATTTTTTAATTTAGCTTGTCCTTTGCAGGTTTGCAATTGTGAAATGTACTTTGTTTGGGATACAACTGTTTGTTCACTGTTTGTTTTTGAACTTATTGCTAATGTGTAAGGTTATGAGCTATTAATAAGCTGGTTTCTCTAGTAAGGGGTTTGATTCCCTTGGCTTTCATAGATTCATAGGTGAATACTAGGCTAGCTGCCCTAAAGGGCCATTTTAAGCCTAGCCAATATATTGAGATCAGAGCCAAACCCTTGTGTCTATGAGGTGAAGGCCTTAACCATTGTGCCAGACCTACCCACTCCCCTTCATTTATCTTCTATGTGAAACTGACTGGGCTGCTGTTGAAAAGGCACAGTTGTGTGCACTGAACTGTCCCGACTGTTAGCATTACACATTTGTCTTTTAAATTCTTGCCTACTTTACATTGCAACTAATTAGTTCTTCACTAAATGCTATTTGACAATGACTCCCAGCAGGTCTAGTATAGTGTAATAGATTGCCTTATGCATTTTCAATGCAAGTGACTTTCCATGGAAAAGAAGCTTACTACTGTTCATGGCTAGTCTCTTTTCAATGTTAAAGTTATTGTTCTGTTTAGCAAATGGCTGTAAGAGTTTTTGCTGTAAAATTTTAAATACATTTTAAATTAAATTCAGTCTTGAATTATTGTAAAACAAGTACAATTTGCTGTTCTTAAATTTGTGCTATGAGATTATTTTTCTCTTTTTACTGAGACACAAATATCTTTGTGCAATTTTTCTTCTGATGTATTGTTAGTCACTGACTTGATTTGTTACAATGTAACATGCTATCACTTCATCCAAATCAAAATTTCTGAGCATTAAAAATACAGCTTTTCTTTGTGTTGTGCATATTGTCAGGATATGCAAAATATGTTAGTACACTATTAGATTGTAGCATTTGTTGTTTTTTTTTCCCATTGTGAAATGTAGGGAAATGGGCATTGATATTTAACAATGGATTATGGATGATTTGTTACAATGCATTGTATACTTTTTTGTGTCTTCAGATGTTCTGCATGTATCCTTCTAGCTAGCTACCCCCTACCAAGTCCAAAAAGAAAGAAAACCTGGAACCACCACTGATAAAGATGTCACTGCTACTTTAATTTGTTTTAATTAAGTGAAAATTGCCTTGTAACACAATGTTTCAATGCCATCTGATTTTCTTTAACCCCACTCATACTTAGTAACCTCTTAGCAGAAGAAATCTGAACAGAGCCAAAAATAATGGGGGGACAAAAGCCAAAAGATAGGAACATATTTTAAATATTGCTTTTATAAACTTAGAAAGTTGTAAAAATAGCTGGTTTTGCATTAACATGCATTTGTGAAGGATATGAAATGTGGAACTTAAATGTCTGTCATTATTTAATGACTTCTATCCATATTTGCCAGAAAACCATAAGGAAAAGACCAAATATATGAGCCAAAAATCAGGGCATTCTACGAAATCTGGACAGTTGAGAGCTATGACCCCGCTGTCTCCTATGTGCAGCTGAGATGGGCAAGGCATATTTTAAAAACCTGCAAAACATTTGTGCTGCAAACACTTTTTGTTTCCTTTCTCATTTTGGTCTTAATCTGTAGTTTCATGAGCTTTTGTGAAAAAAATAATACCTTCTACACTGAACATAAACTTCTAGTTTACATATACTGACTGAATGTAATAGCCTATTAACTCATTTCCAAAACCTAACTTCTTCATTTTTTAGAGAACATAGGGTGGTGTTCATAATCATTATGCAAATGCTTAAAGGTTACCTGTGCTGTCTGTGCATTTCTGCAATGATGCAACCATTCATAGAGGCCACTTACACTAGCGATCGAAGGCTGCAAATAAACATATGGAAATAAAGTCATGATGACATGCAAATGAGAAATCATGTAAAACTGCATTTGGTAATGAGGGCATCTCCAGCTCGTTTGCAATTCATACTCATTATTTCACGTTTCTGTGCCATCTGCAGCTTTGTTATAAAAGGCGACGTCACACCTATTCTTTCTATTCTGCAATCCACAATGATGCTATCACTTGCTACTAGCCTTGCTATTTCAGTGGTGGAATTAGCGCACCCCCCTTTGAAATTCCACTGTACTGCATACCCTGCTTATATCTCAAATGTACTACTTTTAGCAGTATGGTGAACACTGATTTTTCACTCTAGCTGCTATGTTGATTTTTAGTTGGGCTACTAATTCAAGACTAAAAACCGGCATAGTAACAACAGCATAGTAGCTAGTGTAAAAACAGAGTGAAGATCAGTGTATGTCTAAACCAAAAGCTGCGAGACTTCTCCAGAGAGGTCAGAGTTTAGCAGTGAGCTGGAGTGAGTCGTGTTTGGCTTTCTGATTTCAGTTCCTAAATTTAGATATTTGTTTCAAAATGTACACCAATGAATGACACAAGTTTGAGTAGATTTTGTAGGTCAGCACTAGATTATAATGTCATGAGGATAGACTTAATGGAACAGTTGAGGATTCCAGCTGTGAGAGGCACTTCCATCCTCCTCATAGATAGACTTAGAAACACAGGAACAAGGTAGGCAGGAGATGATGAGGGCCATAACATGGCTAGCCATGTATACCTTCAGTACTTCTTTCAAGACACATCTCCTTAAAGAGATATAGTAAAACTGCTTCACTTTTGATGGCATTTATTTATTTATTTATTTCCAGTTTGATGACCAGGGATGTCTACTGGGCTCAGAAAGCCTGTTTTCATTGGAGGCCCAGGGAGAAAAGCTCCACGTTACAAAGTTTAGATACAGCTACAATATAGAAAAGAAGAACAATTTACAATTATGTGTCATGCTAGAGAGCAGGTGTAATTTCTTAGGTACATGTTACCTTTAGATACAGACACAATATTATTAATGAACAATTTACAGTTACATTTCATGGTAGAGAGCAGGTGTAAATTCTTAGGTACATGGTACAAATTTGATATTTACAATATGTACATGTGTGTGGTAACCTATAGATCATAGCTAGAGAGGCTAGTAATCATAGCTGGAGAGGGGTTTAGAGGTGGAATTTCATGAAGTGTAGCCCACTAGCTCAAGGTCTACTGCCAAATTTTGGGAAGCTGTATGATCTAATGAGCAGATTCTTTAAGTGAATAATTTTATACATGACTTTATGGGTCTATATTACCATGTCGACAGGGCTGTTCATCGAACGCCCTTACTTCAACACATGTACACTGAAATACCTAAATGTCGAACGGCCACAAAAGCGATTTTTTTTCCCAGGGAAAAAAATCATTGGGCCAACAAAAAACAAAACAAACTGACAGACACAATGAAGTGGGGGGATTCACTCTCCACACCCCATAATGTGGGGGGCTGTGCCCCTCACCCCCCTACTTAAATATACCAACTCTGAGATCGCACTACAGTGGAGGAAATGGCAAATTCCCAATGATGGCCCAGCGATATTTTTCCCTGGGAAAAAATCGCTTTAGTGGCTGTTCGACATTTAGGTATTTCGGTGTACATGTGTCGACGTAAGGGCATTCGGTGAATAGCCCTGTTGACGTGGTAATATAGACCTGACTTTATACCAGTTATTGTAAACATCATTTGTTGATTCTTTCTCTGGAGCATTGTGAGTGTAACTAGTTATATTGAACACTTATAAGTATATTTAACACCCGTATTAAATATTGTTGTAAATGTGATAAATCTTCTCTACTGTCATCTTACTTTAATTCTACTTGCTTGTTTTCTACTTTATGGGTATACAATTCCAGTATAAACTGCTATGAATTTTTCCAGTGAACTGTTATCTTACGTGTGCCTCTTGGGTTGAGTCTGAAATTGGTCCTGAAGAATTGTTGATCTATTCTGGTAAAAACTCTTTGTGTGCACGCACGTGCGCGTTCTCATTGTATGTGTGTGTGTGTGTGTGTGTGTGTGTGTGTGTGTGTGTGGTATAGAAGAATGACCAGAGCAGGGCTAGCCACCTGGCTGTGAAAAAATTGGCTCTAGGTTAAGGTCACTGTTAATGTGACACCAGACTCTTTCCACAGAAATAGGTAGGCAGTTGATGCTGGTGCTGTTCTTTCCATGAATTTTAACAGGCAAGTTACTATTATTACCATTATTATTATTATTATTATTATTTCATTTAATCCTCATAAGGTCAGGCCAGATACTGTGGGTAGCAATAGGTCTGTGGCTTTATGAACATGGAATAATTTGCCCTTCTGTTTGCTGTTATAGTTGTGGCTGTCTGCAATGTATATTTGGGTGAAGTAAGTTGGGATACTATTTATATGCACAAAAGTACATTAATGTAACCATTGTTATTATTTTATCCTGGTAGGGCAAGCCAGATGCTCTGGGTAATCAATGGGTAAGGGGGGTATCTATGGATGAAACACATGTCCTTAAAGTTTGCAGTTGTTATTTTAGTTTTGCAGGACTAATGTGTATTTATATGAAACAAAACAGAATACAAGTTGTAACTACTGTTTATGTGAAAAACACACACACACACACACACACACACACACACACACACACACACACACACACACACACACACACACACACACACACACACACACACACACACAGACACACACACACACACACACACACACACACACACACACACACACACACACACACACACACACACACACACACACACACACACACACACACACACACACACACACACACACACACACACATCAATGCAACCATTATTTTCTTCCTTTTTATAACTTGGCGAGGTCAGTCCAGATGCTGTGGGTAGACAATGAGGATGGGAGCTGTTTGATTGGCCCTGCTGTTTGCTGTTGCATGCTGTGGGTAGACAATGAGGATGGGAGCTGTTTGATTGGCCCTGCTGTTTGCTGTTGCATTTCTAACTTTACGGGACTAATGTATATTTGGGTGACGCAAGCTAGAATACAAGCTATGATTTATGTTTACATGACCATCAAATACATTAATGTAACCATTTGTATTTATTTATCCTTGCAGAATGAAGCCTGATAAGGGGCCCGATTCCAAAGACCTGCTCTCACTGTTGACTTACTGGTATAAGCCTGCGCCACTTCCAAAAGGCTTGCTCTTGGTGTAAGTGACTTACTCTGGTGTATACACCAGAATTTGGTCTCTGTGTAAGTCTGCTTTATAGATAAGTTTTGCACTGGAGTAAGTCACTTAGATGCAGAGCAAGTCTTGTGGAATCTAGGCCTATGTGGGTAGGCAATGGGATGGGGGTTGTCTGTAGATGAAATGAGTGGCCCTGCTATTTGTCTTTGTAATTCTAATTTTGCAGGGTTTATGTGTATTTAGGTGAAACAGACTGGAATACAAGTCTGATTGCTGTTTCTGTGACACAACAGTACATTAATGTAATATATATACTTTTTATCATGGCAGGGTCAAATCAGATTGGTTAGGTAGTCAATGGTTATGGGGGTTGTTTGTGGATGAAATGATTGTCCCTGCTGTTTGTTGTAATTTTGGCTTGTCATGATGTATGTGTATTTGGGTGATACAAGATGGAATACAGGCTGTGATTACACAAAAGTATATGAATTTCTTTTTAACCTGGCTGTGTCAGACCAGATACTGTCAGTGGATAATAGTGATAGGAGCTGACTGTGGATAAAATGATTGGCCCTGTTATTTACTGTTGTAATTCTAACTCTGCAGGGCTATTATGTATTTAGGTAGGCAAGTTGTAATACAAGCTGTTATTACTATTGCTGTAAAGCAAAAATAAATTAATGTAGTATTTATTATTTTTGCATTCCTGGCAGGGACAAACCATATGCTTTAGGCAGGCAATGAGTATGGTAGCTATTTATGGATGGGGTATGGGGGCTGTTTCTGAATGAAATGAGTAGCCCTGCTGTTTACCAATGGAATTCTAACTCTGCGGGGCCAATGTGTTCTTGAGTGAACCAAAATACAAGCTGTGCTCACTGTTTATGTACATCCAAAATACGTTAATGTAAACCTTATTATTTTTTAATCCTGGCTAAGAAAAAATAGATACTTTAGGTAGGCCATTGTATGGGGAGGATGGCTGTTTGTGGGTGAAATGTTTGGCTCTACTGTGTTGTAATGCTGGATTTTGTAGGACTAAGGTGTATCTGAGTGAAGTAAGATGGAATTCAAAGTGTGAGTACTGTTATGTGAAAACCACATGAATGTAATCATTCTTCTCTTTTTTCTAACATTGAAGAGTGAAACCAAATAATGTAGGTAGGCAGTTGGGAGGGGGGCTGTCTATGGATGAAATGACTGACTCTGCTGTTTGGAATACAAACTGTGATTACTCTTTCTCTGAAATAATATTTTTATTCTAGCAGGGTCAAACCAGATACTTTAGTTGGGTCTATGTCAAATAATTGAGCTGCCACATTGTTGAACATCATCTCAATGACAATGCAGGCCATTGAACCATTCTGACTGAAATCATGTTACAGTAGGTATCAGAAAAATTTCTAAATATATAAAATAAGCAAGGGGGTTGATGGCCTGCATTGTCAATGAGATGATATTGAACAATATCATTGTTTCGATTATTTGATGTAGATAGACCCCTTTAGTTAGGCAATGTGTATGGGTGGGAGCTGTTTGTGGATAAAATGGTTGGCCCTGCTCTCTTTGCTATTGTAATTCTAACTTTGCAGGACTGTTATGTATTTGAGTAAAGCAAACTGGGATATAGCCTGTGATTACTGTTGCTGTCAACAAAAATACATTAATGTAGCTATTATTTCTTTGTTTTTGACTTGGCAGGGTCAAACCAGATACTATAGGTAGGTAATTGAGATGGGACTGTCAATAGATGAAATGATTGGCCTTACTATTTGCTGTTGAAGTCTTCTTTTCTCGGTTAGGGGTCACCACAGCAGATCACCTGTCCACTCAGGATTGGCAGTGGAGTTTTACAGTGTTGAATTGCCAGCCCAGTGCCCAACCTTCCACAGAAGGCACAAACACGCATGCACTCACACCTAGGGCCAATTTAGAGTGTCCAATCCACCTGCAGCATGTCTTTGGGATTTGGGAGGAAACCAGAGCAAACCCACGCGACCATAGGGAGGACATGCAGACTCTGCACAGAAGGTACCCCAGCTGAGAATAAAACCGGAGAACCTCTTGCTGTGAGGCAGCAATGCTAGCCACTGCACCACCGTGGCTGCCCATTTGCTGTTGTAAGTCTAACTTTGCAAAACTAATGTGTGTGGGTGAAGCGAGCTGGAATACAAGCCATGATTGTTTTCTTAAAAAATACATTAGTATAACAATTACTATTTTTTATCTTGGCAGTTAAACCAAATACTTTAGTTAGACAATGGGTATGGGGGTGATTTCTGTATCAAATGACTGGCATTGAATTGTAAGACTTCTTTTGTGTGCTGCTGAGGAAAGCATTATGTGTTCTGTTATTTTTGCACAGATTAAATGAAGCTTTACCGATTAATCCAAATGTCTGTGCCTCTGGTTTATATTTGATGCCTTTGATGCTGCGTTACCATAAAGTAGATTTTGAGTTACATTCCTATGTGACATACTACAGTGACTATGTGTGCCTTCAAAAGATACATTGCATGTAACTGAAATGAGTATTTGCATTTTTGGATTTTTTTTTCATAACATGCAGTTTATTAACTTTCTGTGTTGCTTTTAAGTGACTGAATTTCATGTTTTTCACAGAAATTGTTTACTTACAAAAGTAAGTTGGCAGTTGTTAAAAAGGACTAAGGCTGTGAACTGTTAATGAGCTACTTCCTGTGGTGCAAGGTTTGATTCCCTCAGCCTTAATTTGACTACTGTGTGACCTTCAGCAAGTCACTTTACCAGTCTGGCAATTGGGACTTTTATTTGTATTTACTATAGTACTGGTTGTGGCGATGTCACCTTCACTGGGACTGCATGCTAAGTTATTATAATGAATGTACATGCTATGTCACTAAGGAACAGGACAGTGAGTTGGCATAGGTAACCAATCATGTCTTCCAGGCATGTCTTGAAACATCTGGTACTATCTGCATATTTGCTGTGTGCTGACCAGGAATGACCTACTTCCACTACCCCAGCCACGCGATACCACAATGATAGCAATTTAATATATATATATATATATATATATATATATATATATATATATATATATATATATATATCCATATATGGGTCTACTTTATTTGCCCTAACTTCTGATTGCCCGACACCCATTTGCCCGACACCAAATGACTGAAATTTCATTTGACCGACACTTCATTTGACCAAGTATTATTGGCAAGTAAATGGGATATGCCCCCTTCCCCACTGTAGTGTGACCCTGGAGTTAGAATATATAGTTGGGGGGTGTGGGGTGTAGGGGGTGATGCCCCCCACTTAATTTCATATTATATTGTTTAGTTTTGCTTTAATATTGCTTAGTAAAACAAAAGTAACTGGGGGGCTTCACCCCCCACACCCCCCATTGTGGGGGCTGTGCCCCCCCCACACCCCCCTAACTATATATTCTAACTCCAGGGTCACACTACAGTGGGGAAGGGGGCATATACCATTTACTTGCCAATAATACTTGTCAGTCAAATGAAGTGTTGGTCAAATTAATTTTCGGTCAAATAAAATTTCGGTGAAATGGAGTCGGGCAAATGGGTGTCGGGCAATCCGAAGTTAGGGCAAATGAAGTAGGTCCATATATATATATATATATATATATATATATATATATATATATATATATATATATATATATAGGTCTACTACAGTAAACCGACAGCTCACAAGGCCGACAACGAGATCACCGACACCAGAAGACCGACAAAGCAAATACCCGACAAGATGAAATCCCGACACTGAAAACACCGACATGCGAAACATTTGTGCTTGCATTTGAACGTGACTGTGTAGGTGTGCTATAGTGATGGACTTTAGAGTTAGGGTGCAGGTAAGGTAAGTGTGCGATAGTGATGGACGTTAGGGTTAGGGTGTGGGTAAGGTAAGTGTGCGATAGTGACGGACTTTAGGGTTAGGGTGCGGGTAAGGTAAGTGTACGATAGTGACAGACCTTAGGATTAAGGTTTGGGTTAAGGTTAGTGCATAGATAGTTGTGTATGTAAGGTTTAGTGTAGGTTTATAAGGTTTTTGGTGTGCTAGTGTTGTGTGTGTGTTTTTTGGAACAGCAATTTTTTTTTGTTTTGTTAACTGTTTGGATTGTGCTTTGTCAGGCATGTCAACTTTCGTGTTTTTGCACTTTCGTTCTTGTGGTGTTGGTGATCTCGTTGTCAGTCTTGTGAGCTGTCGGTTTACTGTAGTAGATGCATATATATATATATATATATATATATATATATATATATATATATACACAACCCCCACCACCCTCAGTGATCTACCCCCCACTGGTCTACTTTCCAGATTGTTCCCGCTCCCCTTCTGCAAAGTCCTGGATCCACAACTGTATTTCCCAGTGTGAGCCGCATGTCTTGGCTGAGCCAGGCCTGCTTGCATCCAGCAGCACTCACCGGCCCAGAAAATTGAGATACCTAGAATTACACAAAATAATTTTGACAATCAGGAGATATTTGATAGGTACATATTGCACATGGAAATTGTAAGGGTCTTAGTCATTATGTATGGCCCTTACAGGGACAGTTGGGGAATGCATGTTTTCCTCTCCCTGTTGATACAAAGGTATGTATAGCCCTCACTACACTTGCCACGAGTATCTTCCATAGACAGACTGGGGACTTGCTGGGTATTCCACAGGTTTCTACATAAAAGATAATTTGGCAGTTCCTGGATGCATTCCTGGCACATGTGGATCAATTTCCCATTGCCACATCAGGAGTGAGCCCAAACTATGCATGCATTTTATGAGATAGCAAGTCTCCTGGAGGTAGTCTGTATGATAGATTCCACCAATGTTGCAGTTAGGGCCCCATCTGGTCCATGGGGGTGGTGGTACCACAACAGGAAGGGCTACCACTCCATCAATTGCTAGGTAGTGTGAGATGCATGGGGGTGCATCACCAACATCTCTGCCCAGCATCCTGGTAGTGTATGTGATTCCCATGTCTGGCATATTAGCTCACTCTGTTGTTTCTTCCTGCGTGGTAGGATGTCCAGTGATCAACTTCTTGGAAAGTGGAAAGTAGCACATTTGTTTTTTTTTTTTTTTTTTTTTTTTTTTTTATTTAATGTATTCATGATAAAATGTATTGCAGAATACTAAACCACTTTTTTGTTTTGCCCCTCCCCATCTTTCTTCTCATTTAGTTGATGATGGATATCCACTGGAACCATGACTCATGGCACCGATAAGAAAGGGAAGTGGAGCTGCAGAAGAGAACTACAACACAGCCCCTGTCCCAGGTCTGTATTTTCATTGAAAGAGTAATTATAGGTGCTTGGATGGGTCTGGGGCCGCCCTTAAGTATGACCCAGCTACTGCATACAATGAGTTAATGCATAATGTTGCATTCTGCATAATGTGAACATGTACCAGTCTGGTGGTGAAGTGACACATGCTGTCACTGCAGCTCCAAGTTGCATTCTTAGTATACAAAATGGTGACCGGTGACAGCAGTAGTAAGGGACCCCATGTGGCAGGCTAGTTTATGACTGGATCTGCTCAGAGTTTGCTGACTTTAGCCAGAGATGTGGAGTGCGTCTGAACTGAAATCCAAGACATCCACTGCAAACAACTGAATAATAAGTATATTTAAGGCCTGTATTGCATTTTAACTGTATTTATTTGAATTGCTGCTTCAGTTTTACTGATTGTGCCTGCATTTTTTTTCCTGCACTTTGAAATTCTGTACTACTACCATATAATGCATAGGCTAGATTCAGACTTGCTGAAACTAGACTGTTTGACATCACTGTGCTTGGTACTTTTCCGTTATCGGGGCAACACTTTCAATGCGATTATTCAGCTGTAATCCAGTTCCTTAATATGTCTGTTAACCACATATCTGTAAAAATGATTTGTTTTAATAATAAATTAAAAAAAATAAAGTTATTTTTACATTTTACACACATGTATTTAATACACGTGTTAAGGTAGTAGATTACAGCTGAATGATCTCGTTGAAAGTGTTGCCCTGATAAGTTACAAACAGAAAGTAAAAAATAACTGAATACATCAAATTTGGATAACATGTTTGTTTTAAAGAGTCATAATATGCTTACCCTTGTAACATAACAATATATTTGTACATCCTAGCAACGGTTATTTCCGTTGTCAGTGAAGCCTAGCTAAAGCAGTAGCTGACGCTTTAACCGAAATATACTTACTGCCGAACAGCTGTTCCGTGATTCTGTTTGCATCTTCGCATCTGCAAGATGCTAACTAACTTTAAGTACACATTTGGATTAGGACTTTATGACGAATATGTCTTATAGTATGCATATTATGGAGAAATGCATTTAATAGTATGCATATTATGGCAAAATTGATTTTTTTTTTCTATTCTGTTATCGGACAAACACTTTAAATGCAGTTGCCGAGCTCCGAATCCATTGTCAAACCATGTATTTTTCATGATAATCTTAACAGATGTGTGTAAAATAATTAAATAGGTAATATTTTAAAAAAAGAAGCTGTAATACACTGTTAAGATTAACCTGAAAAATACATGGTTTGACACTGGATTTGTAGCTCAGCAACCGCATTGAAAGTGTTGCCCTGATAACGGAAATGTACCCTGTGCTCTAAACAGCCATCTTACATAAAGAGAGCCTCCCTACACCCTTGTGGCAGAAGTGTGCAGCTCAGCTTCCATCTGAGTTGGGGGTTGCTGGAGAAAGGCTCAGTTTAAGGCTTTCCCATTGGTAGTTTGTCTTAAAGCTGTTGACTTTAACCTGTATTTAAGCCTAATATTTGAGTGTAGCTGTGCATCACACAATGGGGATTAGTACTGCCCTGTATAGATGCAAATGCCTGGAAACTTAAATTTTCCCTAAACGTCTGTCAGTTTACCCTCCCAAGTCCCCTGTTGCTCTTCAGGCAACTCAACTGCACACTGAGCAGCATCACCACAGCTCTTAACCCAACAGTGATCAGTGATCAGTGATCTATCAACATAATAAGCCCCTCTGTTATACCTACATCATAAACTGATCTAACTTACCAACTCCCCAACAGTACTATGGTATAAACCTTCCATTATGGATGGTCACTTTCGTACCATTTCTCCAGGCAGCCTGAGATCCTGAGACAATGTAGTAATTGTCTCATGTAAACTGGCAACCACTTACTCCTGAAACCAACAAACACTGTATGTGAGAGATGTCATTACACTATCAATTTCCTCTCACACAACAAAAAACAAGACATCAAATAGGTTGTCAGCTCATGCAGTTCACCTCTCACACAAGTTCAGGGCACAACACATAAACCCACATATGCAGAATTACTCTCTAGAAGCCTACCAAAAGATCAGAGACCTCCCAAGTGCAAATTATCTGCACATACCTCAACATGTATAGAAACCACTGTACATAACGGCACACATATCAGTGTCTCACCAAATAAGCCCCTAAAGCAAAACACCTCAAAACCTAATGTCTTAGTCATAGGAGACTCAATAGTGAGACACACAGATGTCCCCCTCCCCAGGCTGGAGAAGGAGAAGGTCACAGTCAGCTGCCTGTTAGGTTCCAGGATCCGTCAAATCATGTATGCACTCAGGTCACTCAACAAGTACCATTATGACTCTGTCATAGTCCATGTTAGGGTGATTGACTTGCGATCTACCTCCCTTAACTATATGAAGAGAGGGATGACTGAACTCAGATTATTTGTCCCAGACAGGCATGACCCTAGCCCTAAGCAGCGTTCTATCTTTACCCAGGATTATGCCACAATATGAACAAAAAATGACTGACATCAACAATTAGCTTAGCTTCTGGTGTCATTTTGGGGGGATCCGGTATTTGTCACCTTGGGAAGACATGGTCAACAGTCACTCTGCTTTGCCAGAGATGATCTGCATGTTACTCCCTTAGGCTTTTGGATACTGGCTAAGGTTCTTGCCTTCCCCATAATGCTTTTTTTTTTAGTCAATCTTAAAATGACAGAATTTCTGACATAGCAAAATCCACTTGAAACAAACTCAGTGTTCTGCTGCTTAATGCTAGGAGTCTAAACATGAAAATGCACTCCCTGGAAATACTCCTCACCTTGGAAGATGTTGATGTCTGTGCAATCACTGAAACATG
Organism: Protopterus annectens; assembly: GCF_019279795.1. Taxonomy (NCBI): domain Eukaryota; kingdom Metazoa; phylum Chordata; order Ceratodontiformes; family Protopteridae; genus Protopterus; species Protopterus annectens. Next base: position 1,417,617,859 of record NC_056725.1, read on the forward strand.
GTTCAAGGTTGCAGAGAGCACCCCAGTTGTGTAAGGCTACAATGCCTTCCACATGTTCAGACCTCAGAATGAGCATGAAAGAACAAAAGGTGCAGGTGTATCCATCTTTATTAAAGCCAAGACACCTCCAGACTGGTCAAACATTAAGACTCTCTTGAGCCACTCCATGCCCAATTAACTATAGACAAAACACCCTACCACATCATTGCTAGCTACAGGTCCCCCTCCATGAACCAAGAGATGCACAGTGCCTACTTGGACTTACTGGAGTAACTCACCATACAGCCCAACACCTTAGTCATGGGAGATTTCAATTATCTCTCCATCAACTGGGTAACATATATAAGCTCAAACATGGTCACCCAGAGGTTTCTGGACTTTGTCAACACAAAAGCTTTGGAACAGATAGTCTGCATCCCCACAAGGGATTCTAATGTCCTTGACATAGTACTCATCAACATAGGTGGTCACTGCACTGAACTGCCCCCTGAGTGATACCCTCCCTAGTAAGTCAGACCATAAATCAGTCTCATTCAAAGTAACTATTGGATGCCACACATTCAAAAGAGCAAAAAAAAAATCTAAGTAACTTCTCCAAAGCAAACTACAGCCTACTAAGTGATGGTATAAAATGTTTTATATCCACTACAATCACAGGCAATAATGACTCCTAAGCAGAGATGTACACAAATGTCTTATATAATCATCTTAATAACTGTATAGACTCAGGTGTACCTGACCAGATTAAAACCAGGCCTTCTTGAAAAAAAAAAGACACCTTGGCATACATCTACTATAAACAGATTGCATAACAAAAGGAAGAAACTGATGTCCAAGAACAAGAGGCAACTGCCTCTGCAGATGAAGGATTTTCTCCACAATCAGAACAAGCAACCAGAAGACTTGTAAAGTCATCTAAAGCTAATTATGAAGCTAAAATAGCATCCCTAGCCAAGGACAGTCATAAAGCATTCTTTAACTATGTCCAAAATCTAAAAAGGAAGTGCCCGGCCAGATGCTAAATTGCTAGTAGATGGTACTAGTCACACTATACCGGAGGAAATTGCCAACCTGCTAGCTGACAGATTTGGTGCAAACTTTACTCCCCCTCCCATCACCACCAGCCATACCCCAAAGCATACCTGACAACAGTTCTCTACCTAATATCTGTAGAGTTCAAGTCATATCTGCACTCTCCTAGGCCAAAAACATGGCCTCAGTGGGACCAGATAACTTCCCAGGTCACTAACTAAGCAATCTAAAACAGGACCTAGCTGACCCACTTGCTGTTCTCTTTAACCATAGCCTGAGAACTGGCTTTGTACCAGTAGAATGAAGAACAGCAACAGTAATCTCCTTGCATAAAGGGGTGCTATCATCCGATCTTGGGATCTATAGACCCATAAGTCTAACCAGCCTTATCTGCAAGGCCATGGAAAGGATCATCATGAACCTTATCAACAAGGACATAGGCGACCTTCAAACTTTAGACCCAATCCAGTTTGGCTTCGTTAAGAGTAGATTGTGTTTATTGAACCTGGTAGGCTTCTTTGAGAAAGTCACCAAAGCCCTGGATGAAGGTAAGACAGTGCATACCACCTATCTGGACCTGGCCAAGCACTTTGACACAATTCTCCACTCGGGTATCATTGAAAAACTCTCCCAACTAGGTGTTAACTCTTACATCATTAGGTAGGTAGCTAATTGGCTCACCAACATAACACATACTCTCAAAGTTGGTGACTCCACCTCTACTAGTAGACTCGTCATTAGTGGCATACCACAAGGATTTGTACTGGGCCCTTTACTCTTTGGAATCTGTTTATCAGAAGTCCAGGCTAAAGTAGACAGCCTTTGGCTTACTAAGTTCGCTGATGATTGTAAACTAGGTGCAATCATTGAGTCCCCCAATGATTTTAACATATTACAGGAGGGGATAACGCAAACAAATGACTGGTGCCAAGGTCATGGACTGAAACTAAACACAAAAAAGTGTAGTATTATCTCATTTGGCAAAGCGATATTTCCTACCAATTGCCATATTTATAGCATCCCTCTAAGTTCAAAGCCAGTGGTGTGAGATCTGGGAAAACAGATCGACAGCAATCTGAACTTTGACCACCTAGTTTCCATGGTGGCAAGGAAAGCCTTTTACATTGCACATCTCATAAGTAAAGGCATCACATCCAGTTCTAAGGATGATGTAACCCCACTATACTCGACCCTAATCAGACCATTAATAGAGTACAATGCTCCCTTCTGCATGTATCTCACCAGACACTTGCAGTAACCGGAGAGACCACAGAGGTTTCTCAATAAGAAGATACAGGGCCTCCAACCATGACCTATGTGGACAGACTGAAAGCCCTGTCACTGTACTCTGTATCATATAGACTACTGAGAAGTAACTTACGCCTGGCCTACAGGGCAGTCTCTGACCCTGATGGAAATGCTGCACATCCACAAATCAAATGTCACTAGAGTCACTCACTCTTGGGATCTCAACCTTGCCAGAGACATTAACAGAACATGCTGGAGAGACAGGTGTGTCTTCCAGAGATTGCTTCTGCTCTGGAAGAAACTTCAAATTCATGTGAAGCAAAACTCCTCAATGATGCTATTCAAGCGTAACCTGGACAAATGAATGGGTGACTACAAATTCAACCCGGAGTGGCATCCATGTCTCTCATGAACAGGGGTAGTTAGTGCTAATCTGAAAGTATGTCCACCTAACCAAGGACAATTGTGGCAACCCAGGATTAACATGGCTAGGCTTACAAAAGCTATAGAGTTGTAGCTTATTATACCATGATCCCCCCAAAACGTGCACGCTGATTGGCCAGCGTGCCCGTTGTAAATCGAGTTATACTAATGGAAAAAAGTCCGGTCGCCCGGACTTTTTTCCATTAGTATAACTCTTTAAACACTGTCTCGCTATGTTAAATGGGTTTAACATGGCGAGACAGCTTTAAAATAAGCAACGGAGATCTCCGTTGCTTATTTTAAAACTGTCTCGCCATGTTAAACCCATTTAACATAGCGAGGTTGTGTTAAAAACAAGATCTCCGTTGCTTTTTATGTCTCGCTATGTTAAATGAGTTTAACATAGCGAGACAGTTAAAATAAGCAACGGAGATGTCCGTTTTATTTTAAAACTGTCTCGCTATGTTAAACTCATTTAACATAGCGAGACATAAAACAACGGAGATCTTGCTTTCTCCGTTGCTTTGCTCAACTCTGATGTACTGCGCAGGCGCAGTACATCAGAACTGCCGAGATGCCAAGACATCTGCGGAAGGGCAGTAAACAGGCATTATACTATGCCATTATTTAAGAAAAGTAATAGTTTCTTTTCTTAAATAATGTCATGGTATAATAGCAATAACCCACTTCTGGGTGTGGGTAATGCTAAATTTACCCACGGTTGGCTTTGTTTGGTCCCTCGGGCTTCGCCCTCGGGACCAAACCACGCCAACCGTGGGTAAATTTAGCATTACCCACACCCAGGCGTGGGTTATTGCTATAGTAAACTCCTATGAACCTATGAACATATATGCCTGTGCAGGTAAAGAAGCAGTGTCTATTCCAGAGCTACTGACCATAACATTCATGTTAGTGTTTCCTTTCTTGTAAAAACATATGGAGTATAATTAATGCATACAGATACAGATATATATATATATATATATATATATATATATATATATATATATATATATATAATATCTGTGGGCTAGCTGTACTGTGTGCTGCATGGTCTACTGTTACTCATCAGACATTCCTTCTTATCTTTAAGTAATTATTTTTTTTATTTTGGAACAGGTAGCCATGTTATTGTTTGCAAATGCTATGCCTGAGTGCTCACTGACTCCTTTTCAGCAATGTTGTATGGCAGCATGTAAGGAGTAATCACATTTTTAACTGCTTTGCATAATACATTTTGGTGAGGTGGTGTACCTACGTATGCATATACTGAGTGTTCTGAAGTGGTACAATTAGAAAAAGGGTTATATCAGTTTTTAACATGAGTTCATACCTTGGAATTGAAAGAAAATGTATAATTTTGTTTTTTATATTATGTAATGTTTCCTAATTTTGAATTATGTTGTCTGTGAAGGTACTGCACATCAGATTATTTAATTTTGTCATGCATAATAATGTGTGACCCTAGAGACAACAACATCATCATCACTTGTGCAGTAGTGAGGGTGAAGTGTCGGCAATGTTTGTTTACATGCCAGGATACTCCTTTTAATCCTTAATTTTCTTATTACTGTTTCTCTGAATATTTATGCATTACTACTTTTAAGCTGCAGGTAATTGCCATCTGTAACAAAGATAATGCATACAGAATTAATGGTGTTAATCATGGAAATCTTAAGTTTTGACATAGCTTTCTTTCCACCCTTCCATGAGGTTTTAAGCAGTACCATTACAGGAATGAAATGCAGACACTTGAAAAGTGTCCTAAGTGCCCCTCCTTTTTTGTTTACTTGATTTAACTTATTCCCATTCAAGTTAAACACTGACATGTGTGTGTGTGTGTGTGTGTGTGTGTGTGTGTGTGTGTGTGTGTGTGTGTGTGTGTGTGTGTGTGTGAAGCTCAAATTGTAAGTAACAGAAATGCCACACTTAAATGTAGGTTTAGGCCATGCACATATCCTTAAGATATGCTAGGTGAGGGTGCAAGTGATTCTGAAGAACGGTTGTCATGTGAGCTAGATGGGGAGTTGGTCCGATGTTGCAACCTACTTGATGCAGGTGATCCTGCAGACACTAATCTGATAGTGCTGTGGGACCATGACTGAGACCCTGAATGAGAGATTTTGCTAGGTGCAGATGGATGCTGATGTGGCTTGCTTGAAATCTGCTATGCTTGTTCTCCCCTATTATTAAATTTACACATATGACAAAGGCAGTGTTACATTTATATAAATGAAAAACAGATAAAATGACATGATTTTGGTTGCAAACATTTTACATCACAGACAACATTGAAACAACTGTAGTTGTAAACATTGTCACTTATAAACCATCCAGTCATTGTCAGTTAAGCATTATATAACTCATTCAAATCCTGCCTCTTAAACCTCATTTCTGCTCTGCATATATTGCTCCCACAATTCCCATTTTTCCTATGTAGTTTGCTCCTTCCCTTTTCTAAAGATCCCAATTCCAGTTATTTTATCTCTGTTACTATATTCACTACTTCTAATAAATTTGGTCTAGACTTTGATTTCCATTTTCTAGTGATTGTTTTTTTTTGGCAGCCATAATAATTACACTCAGCAAGGCTTTAATATGTCTAGGCAGTTCCGATTCTGTAGCATAACTCAAAAAAATTATTTCCCCAGTCAGTCCAATCTGCTCACCCAGTGTCTCTGACAGAGCGGTTTGCAGGGAATCTCAAAAGTTTGCCAGCTCCTCCCACTTCCAAAAGCATGTTCCCAGCTACCTCTTTCCTGCCTGTCACACCTTCAGCATTTGCTATGCACCTGAGGAAAAATTCTATGGAGTCTACTTGGGGGTATAAAAATACCTATGTAAACACTTCCAGGCAAAGATCCTAAATTTGCATATTTGGAAAATATACATATATCCCCCATTGTCTCTTTGTGAATTGCTTATCCAATCTCTTTCCAATCCTTTGTAAGCTCCTCTGATTGATTCTTATAATTATCATGCAATATTTTATATACTTTACTAATTTTTCTTTTTTTTTAATGACAGCTTCTGTTCTAGATTCTACTAAAAACTCTACCAGTGCTGGTCTTACATTTAGGAGCCCCCTATTTATTTCTCTTTGCCTATACTCTGATATCAATCCTTGACAGGGAAGGTGATCTCTAACCTGCAGTCCAAATAAATTCTTGGCCTCTCCCATTCTATTACCTTTCCATTTCTAGTTATTTGCTCTCAATACCTTGGTTCCTTTGCCAGTTTTCTCCAATAAATTCCAGCCCCCTCTTTCCTATTGTCTGTATCCCTGACCACAGTCATCCCTACTGGCAAAATTCCTCTTCTGCATTATCATACTGGTTTGGTTCTTAGAATACTCCCTGCTATTTTATGAATATAATACTCTGTATGATTTTGGTTGTCCTCCTTAAGAGTCTGCATCCAAAATCCCAGTCCCTCCTTATTCTTTGAGGTTCCTCCCTGTGTCAGCATCATCCCTTTCTACTTTAAAATTACAATACTTTCTTGAGAAGCACTTGTAGTCTCATGTGATCTGCTCCAGTGTGTCTTGACAGTACCCATCATCTTCCCTTTCCAAGACTAATTCCTGCTTGAGTCCGGTAACTAGTGTATGAATCTAGGCAGTCATGGATGCTTAGTGGATCAACATACTACACATCAGTGTGATCATGGGGTTATCCCTACTCTCTGAGAATTCCATGTGGTGCTAGTAATCCTCATGCATACCCTGCAGGACTCTGACCATCTCCAGATGACTCTCTGTGGCAGTGCTCTGAGCCCTAATGTCATGGCACATTTGCTGCTGGGCAGCCAATGCTTTACACATTTCTTGGGGTAGCTGTGACAAATTCTGCACCAGGCATCCCTTTGTAAGGGCAGCAATGTGAAGACTGTTACCTCTGAATTTCTGCATTCATCCTGAAAATGTTCATCTGGATGTTTGGAGATACTGGTGTAGAGGTGTAGGGTTTTTCATCCTGTACAATTAGTGGCATGTCAGCACGTGCTTGATTTGTGATGCACTGTCACTTCCTGCAGAGTTACTAACTTGTTGTGGGGTGTGAGACCCTACCATTTGTGGACTGTGTAGCCTTTCCTCAGGTTGCCTCACAAATATAACTGTGTTATTATTATCATCATATCTTCAACAGTCACTCTGCTGCTGATATCCTCCGGATTTACTCTTATAGTGGAAGTGTTTGTTTCCACATCTGAGCCTGTAAAAATGATTTTTAAATCATTACCTATAAAGAAGTAGGTATATACTGAGTAAGAACATGTGGAGGACACTTACCAGGTGCACTGCCTTCATTGTCATTCTGTGCACATGTTAATAGTACAACTCTGATTATTCCAGTCCCATCATCTTCTGTGTCACAGTCATCTCCATGAATGGAAAGAAGGTATTCCTCATCTGATGTTAAAGGGATAAATTTGCAGCCCCCACCCCAGTACTGGTACGTGCATTTGCATTCTGCATTGCCTTGGCTCCAGCATATACCACCATATCATTTGCCCTCTTCCTGCACTGTGTCAATGAGTGGCTCCTTCCATCACCTACATTCGTGTCCATAACAGCTTCATTCTAGTTCTTTGCTGTCTCAGCTTGTTTGCGCCCTTCTTTCCCAAAAAGACATTTGCCATATGTTTTATTGGCTGCCACAAGGATACGGTTTCCTCATGGCTGAAGCTGTCCTTTCTCTCCCTTGATCCCTGGCCCTTGCATCATTACTGCTTGTAAAAAAATATGCCACAGTCATATACAAAACTCGTTTGATGTAATCATCTTTTCCACAACACAACAATGAAAGCATGCTTGCCATCCTAAGGGAAAAAAAAAACAAAGGTGACATAAACCCCCTAATTATGTACACGTGTGGAGTCTCAGGTAAAGTTGTGTTGAAGTAGTGTTTGCACTACCATGAATACATTCACATTAGTAAGGAAAAGCAGTTTGTTAACACATCCACCCTTCCTCTTGCCCCTGCCATTTTATTGTATTTATAATACTATCATTTTTCATTCAGCAGTGACTCTCAGGAATCTCCTAATAAAGACACATGCATGTTAAGCCAACAAAATATCCTTGCCACTTCGGTACTTCACAGTTAAATTACTACATTTTAACTGTGTATGCACAATCACTAAGTGACACCAAAACAAAATATTTTCTCAGTGATCACTAATCATTTCCATTACTACTGTAATGATTTTCTATTTCCAAATGACAGCTTACAATATTCAATCAGGCCATTGTAATATGCCTATCATATTAGTAAAGCAAACATTTCATTAAGTAAAGTCAATAATCATATGTGATTTTGAAGTATTTCATATTGATTTGCAATATATGAATTATTTCTGCTTACTTTCTGAGGTTTGTAGCTTTATAAGTCCTTTGTCACCTCACTTGAGAAATTGCAAGTTAATATGGTGGTGTTAGACTTATTCAATTGATGTAAGTTCAGGGTCATGTATGCATTTTGTATGAAAATTAGGCCTTTTTTCAGTAATTTCAGTTATCTCTGAGAATTGCAGTAATATGTGAACATGTAAAGCAACTTATCCATGTAACTTGGTCTCAGCTACTCATGAACTCAGCCTCAGGCTCACATGAACACACTGGAAACAGTGGCAGAGTCTGCATCACTTCTCAGTAATCCCTAGAATGTCAAGGAAAAAAGCGGATAACCTCAATTATTCTCTAACCTGACCGTGGTTCGAAAAGGCAAAATGGAGTCATGTGATTTTGCACAGTCATAAATTATAATCCCTGCCCATCTAACATAATCCGGCACACTTTATTACCTCAAATCACTCAGCATTTAATAAAAGTTGATACTCACACAGGCAGGAGTATTTATTTCTACAAAAAGTACCCCCCCCAAAAAAAAATAATCAGTACTGCTGCACTACTGTATGAGGAATGTATAAATGATATCCAGGTGTCATACTCCAAAATGTTAGCAAAAGCAATACACAGTGGCAGAAGCTATTTTAAGTAAGAAAAAAATTGATGATTTCATTGATGACTTTTATCGACCATATCTTACTCTAAAAAATACACTTAAGTAAAAAAGCATTTTTGGTCAAGTCAAACTTACCAGTAATAACAGTATGATGGCTAATGCATGTGCTGGTTAACTGGGTTTGGTTGAGATGATGTCACACCTGACAGGGAGTGGTTCTAACCAGTAAACTACAGCCCTGCTTATATTTTCTTCATTATGGCCCTGGCACTTTGAATGATGACAGCACCTGTGAAAACACAAGTTCACGCTACAAGCTGGTCTGACAAGGGTGTAAAGATAGGTGAAGGCTACCAGCCTAGGCAGATAGAATTTTGTAGATAATTCTGTCATTTGTAAATATTAATGTAAGCCACAGGCTTCTTCTCTTAAACGTGAAAAGACTGCATTATATATTGAACTGCAAAAATATAACAACAGTGCACTCTGCTGTAAGAAAGCTAAGTCAAGCATTTTATGACCATCTTTGATGTCAAAATTCGGAGCCGATATGTCTTGAGGGAGGCATCCTGCCTATTGTTTTAAGACCAGAGTTAATGGCTAGAATTTGCATGTATAAATGTCCTTTATTGCTCTGTTTCTGACCAGGTGTAAAGAATGTAAATGTAGTTTCTGTTAGCCTGGGAACACCAGAGAAGTGTGAAGAATGATGTCAGGTGAAGCAGCTCTGTGTTATCAATTTAAAAAGAGAGAATCGGAGAGTTCAGAGCATTTTGTCTTGAGAACATCCAACATCACCAGCACTGCTTTGCTCTATATGTAAGTTATTTAGAAGTGTGTTTTCTCTTAGATATAGCTAGGAAATAATAAGATTAGACTAGTTTGTTTTCTGTGATGTCAGAACTTTTCTGCCATATTATTTTAAGTATTTCTCTGTGATCTCTGAACTCTTGGCTAGCACTGTGTAGTAAGAAGTATTGTTTTGTGTTTTTATTATTTATTATTAAATATTTTTAAACCTTTCAACTGTGGCTGTTTTATGTAGAGTTAATGTAAGCTCTAGAGTACATTGCATGTATATAGTGATACTGTACCACGTCACTCTAATAAGCCTTGACTGTTTGGTCACATTTACCATTTGGATAATAATACTGCACAGTAATAAATGGACACCCATTCAGAAGGGCCTTTGAGTAGCTGATATTAGTGAGTGGTAGCAGCTGGTACTACCTTTTAGACTGGGCAGATAAGGGGTACAGCTGGCAAACCTGTGCCAGCCTTTCACAGGAGTGTCTGTGTGGTTGTATATAACTCTTATCTCAAAGTGTGTGTGTCAGCTACTTGGGCAGAGACATGAAGCACTGGTTGGACAGAGAGGGTGCTGGAGGTTTTAGCTTGCCCAATAGACTGAGATATGGACCCTATAGCTGTGCCAGTGGGGAGTCTTATTGGGGACCTGGAGAGAAATGGAGAAACCAGCCCCAGACTGACTGTGATCTCTCTGTGCTCTTAAGGGAAACTGTACTTTACTGTGTGTATATGTTATCCTTTCCCTATATGGACACCCCCACTGATGTTAGTGGTGAGGATTGAGGCTCCTTGATTGTTTGGCCAGTGCACGGGTGTCACACAAAGTTAACAAAATTATGCTCTACCTCTGAATGACTCATACCTAACTAGATCCAGGGATGTGATAGAGGGTCTGAGTGGAAAAAAAGTTGACATCTGTCAGGAGTTGGGTGAACACTTACCACCCCTGAAAGGGATCGCCAGCTCTGAGCCTCAGTGAAGATACAGGTGCAATGACCTACAGAAACATAGCCCTGATTATCTGGTTGATTGGGTTGATCAGGTAGTGGCAAGAATGTCTGAGGTCTATCGTAAGTACGATTTTTGTTATTGTTTTGATCATATCAAAGTTAGATTTTAAAAAATAATCTGTAATATGATTGCATAATTGAAGGTATTTGGTAGAAGAAATAAATATATTTTGTAAATATGTATCTATAATATTATAATAATATAAAAGAAAGCCTAAACTTATCTGTATGCAGGAAATGCATGAGTATACAATTAACTGGAATGTTTATGTGATAATTATGTGTATAAATATAAATGTATATGTATGAGTAAAAAGATATGTAAGTATGCAAATATATATATATGTATGTGTGTGTGTGTGTGTGTGTGTCTGTAAAATATAGATGTACATCTGCATGAGCACACTTACAACTATTTTCAGGTATATAAATAATATGCATTTATACACAAACCAAATATATATATTTCCACATAATTTCATTTATAGTATGTATTACCTTACTCAGTAGTTGAAGTGCATGCATACAGTTTTTGTAAAAAAAATGGATTTTGTTTGTGTAGGCCAGAAAATATTTATTCTTCTAATAAATGTATATCACAGTCATTTCTTATACAATTTTAACTGAATGTATAAGATGGCTGAACTCAAGTCAGGCACCAGACCCTAGTCAGAGTGGAGGTTGGGGAAGGTGGGTGGAGGTCGTAGTGTCACGCGAATGACCAGCACATAGTTTCGTGAGAAATGACTAGTTGCATTACTTTTGTATATGTTTTAAACAATCCCCTTACATGCTTACAGTTATTAAATAGAAAATTGTCACTGTACACATTATTGGCCTGAAATACATTTACTGCATCCATAAATATGTTTTATTTAATGGAGGTTGAATTGAAAGGAAGTGAAAATTTCCATTCATTTAGTACATTTTATGTGTGTGTACAGTTTTTGCTCCTGCCTGCAGAAAATTCAGATTGTTACCACAACCTAGATAGGTAAACCATAACAATTTAAAGTTAAAATGTAGACTGAAAGTGTATGGTAAGATTCCAGACAACACTCCTCCCTCAAACAGACAAGCTGTGCACACATATAACAGTATATCAGTTTGAAGGAAGATACAGCCCTACTATTAATTTACATTAAAGGAAATATTTGAACAGTATAAGAATTCATATGTGAATAAATATTTAAAGAAATAAACAGATATACTAAGCCATTGCAACAGTAAATAAAATGCCTTACAGAATATTAGTAGTCATATAAAAAATGTTAAGGAAGAAAAGGTTAGATACAGGTAACCAACGATGGTCTCATGTCTTCTGTATCTGCCTGAAGAGGAGATGATCTACAGCAGTCAAGGAATCACAAGTTTAGTTGAAGATGCTGGTAAGTATGAATAAAGTAGTAAATGCATTATGCTGTCTTTAACTGACTTCGATAGCATATACATGCAAGAGTATTTATAGAGAATTGTAATAGAAGGCCTAAAGTGCTTTCAGTACAGTATTGCAACCAAACTGAAAATAAATGTTAAGTAATAAATGCATATTTCTGCCTTTAACTGATTTCACTAGTATATATAAGTACAAGAGTGTTTATAAGAAATAGTAACAGAAAGCCTATAAGTACTTTAAGTGCACCACTACAACCAAATCCAAAAAATGTCAAGGAATAAATGCAGTACTCGGTCTTTAACTGATTTTATTACTATATGTAATTGCAACAACATTTATAAAGAATAGTAATATAAGGACTAAAGTGCTTTCAGTGCAATATTGAAAACAAACCCATATCTGTCAAAATATGAAATGTACTAGCATTTTTCTTCTATCATTATCAGTAGGCTGCAAATGTAAACCCCACTAAGACTCTATAGCAATACACTCATTCTTCCGAAGAATGCATATGCACTTCCCATACATTTTGTTTAGTGTAATAAAGATTTAATAAAAATGAAATTGATTGAGAATAATAAATTGAATGATGTCTAACATTACATGTGAATTCACTGTGTGTATCTCCTTTGTCTCCCCAACCTTTTTCTCTTTTTTTCTTATTTTTAATTATGCATTCCTTTGTCCTTCTTTATTCTGTTTCTCTTCCATTTCTGTTCATTTTTTTACAGATCTAAATTTCCCAGGTGAAGCCCAGCTGCATGACTCCCAGGTTAGGGAATGTTCACCCCTGCTCATCCAGGGATGTTCTCGCAGGACTGGGGCAGTGCCACTGGTCCTATAGGCATCCTGGCATGTGTCAACCTGGTAAGCTTCACTGAATGGGGGCTTTGGGACTTGGTGGAGGATGTGGCAGAACATGGCATAGACAGACATCTTCAGTCAAATGAGGCTACTCTGTAAAGGGGGGAACAGTTGCTGACCCGGTCAGCACCAACCACTGCACCATCTCAGGCCTGTGCCCCTCAACACTGGAGTCCTCCTCTGCAGCAGCATCTGTCAGTGGGAACATTTGAAGTCTTGTGGAGTGGGGACTGTTGTTGCGCTGCACTCTTCTTCACTTCCTGTTCTATACCCTCTTACCTATTTCCCACCCGCACTTCCTACTTATGTAAGAATATGTGAAAAAACAGGGCGAATCTATCCCCTAGCATAGACATAGTATCCCCCCTCTCTTACCTCCTCCAGCACTGTCTCTTGATATTTTTATTCTATGTTCCCCTCTTTGTTGTGTCTGCCCTTTTTAAATCTTTCCTGTCTCCCCCATGCCATTCTTTAACTCATCAACACCCATGAGATGTGGGATGTTCTACCCCTTACCATCTACACACATCCTTGCATTCCAGAGCATTTTTTGAAAAATCAACCTAAAAAAAAAACATAAGATAATCAAGGCTTTTCTACTGCTGGACATCCTAGATTAATAATTTTAGTGTCACTTTACTAATAAATCCTTGGTCTTTCTAATCCTGCCTCTTATAAGCTGATAAGTCACTTAGCTAAAAAAGTCAGACCCAAGAAAGGTCTAGATGCTATAAGGAGCTGTAGGTGTTAATTGGAAGTACGCAAAAATGAATTAGTTAAAGCAATCATCAGGGTATCTGCATAAGAATATCCCTATGTAAAACATATTAAACCTCTTTATTTTTTTTTTTTTTAATATTAATAATAAAAGTGGCAGAGAATGCTTCTTGCCATAAGTCTCTCAAGCATGACTGTGGATAGCTGAGTTAATTCACAATATCCGAATATATACACAGTCACACGAAGCCTAAAGCTTTTGTTTGGCCATTTACATACACTTAATGCTTATCTTCGGCTGCTTTACACTTTTGCCATAAGAAGGCATGTTTATCAAAATGTCTTTGCATTTTCTTAGTGTGAATAGCTTGCCCTTACAATATTTGAGTGAGGTGTAGTGGTTCTCTTCTTGGATAACCTTTATGCAAGTGAGAAATCCAGAACTATGAATATCATCCTCAAAATCCTTCTTTTCAGATACAGCTTCTTGCACAATGTCATGATATCTACTAAAATATGGCATGTCAGACACCAAGCAGAGCTTGTGAATAGAAGTAGGAGTGAAGATTTGGGGAATTAAAGGCTGAAGCTCTCTGGATGCTTCTCTATGTCTGACAGACTGATACATTTATTACTGATTCTGGACATGGTGCTGGCCAGCAGCACGTCGACACTTTTAGGTTCAGCATCTGATATTAACACTGTTGCTGCTGCTGTACATGTAATGTTCTACTGTAATTTTCATTTTTTATTTCATATAATTTAGTAATTTGCTGACCAAATAAGTAAACTACTCAACAATTTATTTTACAGAAGATCCCATAAATTGAGAAGAACAAATGGTACAATCCTATGCAAAAAAAAAATGTAGAAAGACTATTATAATACATAGAAAGGAATGTAAGTGCCACATGAGTAATATACCTTATAACATTTTGGATAATCAAAAGACTTAGACCACCAACCTCCCCATCAAAGATGAGGACACAGGGCACTTAAAAAGTGTGAAGAAAACATGATTTCACACTGCTGTGGTGGTGTGGTACCATATACCCATGTCATCTCGTAAGGCCCTGTATGTCTGGTTGCCACTACTTGTTGCTCGTCCCTCTCTAACATAGATAACAAGCAGGCGGGGTATTTTGTTTAGATGCTTTAATACATAGAAACACATCAGGATGGATAGCAGCACCATACAATATAAATAAACTGGTTAACAGACAGACCTTACATATATACATGCTTACATCTCAACAGCTTACTACAAAATGGCAGTCAGATTTGCACATGCTCAGTATTTATACACTTGTGCAAGCCCCTGGATAGCTTCTTAAAGGTATATACACACACATTGATCTACATCCTCCCTCTTAAAATGATTGCCCTTAGCAAAACACAACATTGGAGTTAAACATGGATTATTATAGATGTTAGAAACAAACACAATGTTCATGTCCAAGTTGCCGTGTATTTATTACATGGTCTGGAGATGCAACGAATCTCGTAACATAACAATCTGAACTGGGTTTAGCAACAGGCACAATCTTTGGTGAACAACTCATATCAGAAACTTCTGAATTAGTCACAGGAACAGGAATATTCTCTGAAACTGGAACACTGGACAACTCACTCTGAGATAAACAGTCTTTCTCACAGGCTATGTGCTGTGGTATAGGCTTGGACACCAGCATCAAATGTTTCTGATTCCACCTAAATTCTGTTCCTTGTGATTCCACAATGTATGATCTCAGATCTGGGCAAATATTCTTCATGACTCCAATCCGATCATGACCTTTGGATGTTTGCATCTTTACCACTTCTCCTTCTTGTAATAGATTGAGCGGTTTGCTGGTCTTATCATAGTAGGACTTTTGGATTAAATGCTTCTTCAACAGACTGGTTTTCACTAATGTGTTGTTCTTAACACACGCAGCCAACATCCCACTGTAATAGTATACTAATCAATACCCAGGACTGCATTTAGCAATATTTGCCCATGTCTAGGAGGGTTGTGGGTGCTATCCTGGTAAGAATTTATGGTGCCCCATCCATTTGTCCAGGTTCCTTTTGAACAGAGTCATAGAGATGCTCTGATTCACATGAATTGGTATCCTATTCTGAAGATATGGCAGTCACTGGGAGACAAATCTGTCCCTCCAGCATGTCCTATTTAAGTCACAGGCCATATTTTGGTCCCTGGAACGGGTAGCTCTAATCCTGTTCAATTTACAAATGTGCAGCAAGTTCATTAGGTTTGGGTCTGAGATTGCTCTGTAAGCCAGGCATAAGTCTCCCCTAAGAAGTCAATATGATACAGAGTATGGTAACAGGAACTTTAGTTGTTCTGTGTAAGACATTTGCTGGAGTCCCTTGATCTTCTTTATTAGAAACCTCTGAGGTCTCTCCAATTATTGTAGGTGCTTTGTACAGTACATGCCAAATGGGGCGTTATACTCACTTATGGGCCTGATTCGTGCCGAGTATAGAGGGGTTATAACCTCATTTGCTCTAGAGGACATGTCTTTACTAATCAAGTGTGCTACATAGAAAGCCTTCCTTACTATAGTAGACACATGGTGATCAAAATTAAGGTTGCAGTCTACTTGTGATCCAGGATCCTTTACCACTTCATAGGTACTTAGGGAATTGTTGTTGATTTGATAGTGTGAAGGGACATTATTTTTGTCTAAAGGAATGATGATGCATTTCTCTGCATTCAACTTGAGACCGTGACTAAGACACCAGTCATTGGTCTGTGTAAAACTCTCCTGGAGTATACTGACATCATTTGGGGATTCAGTAATTGCACCTAGTTTGCAGTCATCCAAAACCTTGGTCAGCCACAGCCCCTCAGTTTTTGCCTGAACTTCTGAGAAGTATATACCAAGCAGTAGGAGACCCAGCACTGATCCTTGTGGCACTGAGCTGGTGACAGATCTGCTGGTTGATGTGGAGTCACTCACCAGTGTGTGACCAGTTTGTGAGCTATTTGGCAACCCATTTTACAACAAAAAAGTTTATAGATAATGTCTGAGTGTGGGATTGTGTCAAAAGCCTTTGCCAAGTTGAGGTATGCTGTGTGCACAGATTTACCCTTGTCAATGGCCCTGGTCACATTTTTGAAGAAATCCACCAGATTTAACAGGCAGGATCTGCCCTTGATGAAGCCAAATTGGGTTGGATCCAGGGTTTGGAGGTCACCTATGTCTTTCTTTATAAGGTCCATTATAATACGTTCCATGGCCTTACAGATGAGAATAGTCAGACTTATGGGTCTGTAAATCCCTGGGTCTGTTGCTAGGCCACCTTTATGGAGGGGAATAACTGTTTCTGTTCTCAGTTCTGCAGGAATAAAGCTCATGGTTAGGCTGCAGTGGTGGAGTGCCATATTCATCAAGGATATTCGCACCTCCAGGCTAGTTGCCCAACACAATGCATCTAAAATATTACAGGTGCAACTAACAGGTGTAAGACTGCAATCCAAATTGTAGCTTGCTACAGATCCCCCACCATGCCCCAGAATTCTCACTACACCTTTTTAAACATACTGGAAAATATTAAGATACAACCTAACACCCTAATACTAGGTGATTTCAACTACCCTGCCATTAATTGGGAAAACTACTCGGGTACCAATACCTTTGCACAATGGTTCTTGGAATTCATGAATTCCAACGCCCTGGATCAACTTATCCATAGTCCCTCCGGCGGCTCAAATATCCTTGACCTGGTCATTACCAACATGGGAGATTGGTGCTCCACACCAGCGGTCACCCGCTCGTTGGTCAGGTCTGACCATAAGCTAATCACCCTTGATTTCCACATCCCATCCCCATCCCCCCAGTAAGGGAAACCTCCATAAAAACTTCTCCAAAGCCAACTTCATGCTACTTAAGTCAGAAGTGACAAACTTCATGACACCCATGCAGACAGGAATTGAAAGTTTGACTGCTGAATCCTACACTAAGGCATGGTACGAGCATATCCACTCATGCATAATCGTGCCTTTCCAAATAGAACTAAGATGATCTCCTCCAAAAAAAGGAGGCCAATCTGGTGGTCCCCTGTCATAAGCAAGTTATACAACAGAAGGAAGAAACTGTTACAGAAAAAAGGAAAATCCAAGGATCATACCTCTCAACCTGGAAACATCAAAAATCTGGACAAGGGCCATGAAAAATAGGTACAAATCTGTATGCTGATTAACATCTAATTTGCATACATAATTATGTAACCCCACCCACTCCGATGGAATTGTGGGATACCAACTTTCGAACACAAACTGAAGAACAGACAACCAAAATATGGCACCGGAGTCCCCCTGCAGCTATTCCAATGTCCCATTACCTGGCTATTTCGCCTCATTTACCATAAACACTAATGTGTGCATACTGCTTTACTTCTCCAATGATTATTCGGATTTTATTTTTACATTTTGCAGCACATCAATGCGCAAACACTAACAGACATCTGATAAACAAAGCAATACTGTCTCACAATGAAAATAGACCTGGCATTAAAACTTCTCTGCCCTTGAAACTCACATTCATTGAAACAGCATTGAAACCTGCACCACATCCAAAGAAAATGCATCTGGACAGTGATGGATAAAGATTACCTTTTTGTTTTCAAATCATTGGCCCCTTGCACACAAAACAAGAAACATACATGCGTTCTTTTCTTTGATACACCTTCCTGACTTTTATTAAGTTATATTCCTTGTATAATACAGCAATTGTTAGAGCACATTTTAAATTTATTGTATGAATGAACATTTTTCCAGTAGGCTGTACTGTAGGCAATGAAAGAAAATGCATGAACCAATAATTACAAAACTGCCCAGTTCAGAACATTTCCATCATAAAAGACTACTTCCATGCCCAAACTATAAACAAAATGACAGCAGTGTAAGCCATAGGCATTTTGCACAGCTTCTAGCACTTATTTTCAATTTCAGGTTTTTTTTTTAGGGGGGGGGGGGGGCAAAAGGTCAAAAACCAGGGACACATTTTAAACATTGCTTGTATAATTTTGGAAAGTTGCTAGAATAAAATGTTGTGTTACCCCCATACAAGTTACTGGCAAATCTTGAACCCAGAACACTATATACTACAGTCAGTGCAACATACCACTATGCTAAATCATTGGCTCTTGTTTAGTGAATTCAGTTCTCACTTTGAATATAGACTGGACCCTTATAGTTAGGCCAATATAGAAAAAAAATGAATCAGCATTTCTTTAGAAACAGTACACAGAATGGCAGCAAAACCAAACATAGTTTTACAAACAAAGGAGGGGGACACAAAGGAAGAATGCAAAACACTGAGGGGAGCAGACAGCATGGAAATCCTTTAGGGGTATATGTAGCTGATATCTACGCAACTCACACTATTTCCAAAACAAATATTAATTCTGGAAATCAATAATGGACAAGGGCAACAGGTATATAACTGAGTCATTTCTACTGAAATGTTTACAACCTGATAACCTCCCTCAGAAGCAACACCAGATTTGCAGCTTAAGGTGTGCAAGCAAGTTTGCACATTTAAGGATCAGTATAATGTGGGTAGGTGATAACTTTAAGCACAGTAAACTCAACAGACGGCAGGCAGACAAGCATATCACAGTATGTTTCTATAAATATGCTAACAAAAAAACAAAACATTTCACCATGCAATAGTCCCTTGCAAAGCCAGCATTTCTCTTGGAGGCAGCAGATTTATTTTAAAGCCAGCATTCTTCCCTCACGTTTCTGTCCGAAATGGCAGCAGATTTAAATCCAGCATTCTTCCCTTATAACCGACTGGCTGGTAGTGCTCTTCTTTCAAATTCTCGGCAAGGCACTTCCCGCCTGCTCGCAGCCAGTCGGAAATGATAACGTGAGCTCCTTGAGCTCAATTCCGACTGGCTGGTAGTGCTGATGGAGCCAATGTCATCACGCATGTGATGACGTCAGCTCCGACAGCGCGAAAATTAATAAAATAAAAAAAACAAAAGCAAAGAAATCAGAAATGAAGGGGTGCCACTCGGGGAATCATGGCACTGCTTCATTTGGACCCCAAAACTCAGAAAAAAACGAGTAATTCGGGACGGTTTGGAGGTCTGCCCAGGACACAAAAAGACTCCCTTACCAGCCTCAGTAAGAAGCTGAGATCCCTCATAAAATCATCCAAAGCTAGTTATGAAAATAAAATTGCCGGATTCTAAGGACAACCACAAGGCATTCTACAGTTATGTCAAGAATCTAAATGGCAATACTCAGATATGCTCTGAGCTACAACAGAATGGCACTAAATATACTGATCCAAAGGATATTGCCAATATCCTAGCAGATTGATTCAGTACCAATTTCACCCCCCTCTTACCCCCTAAAGGGACCATCTCAATACCAAAAGATTGCCAAATGCCGGTAATCACAGCCATAGAGGTAAAAAAATGCACTCTTCAATGCTAAGAATACAGCATCCATGGGACCAGATGGCATCCCGGGTTGTGTACTACATGAACTATAAAATGAACTGGCTATAAAATGAACTGGCACCTCACCAAAGTGTCATGTGTAATCATAGCCTCACCTCAGGCTTTGTGCCCAATGACTGGCGCACAGCTACAGTTATCCCACGCCACAAGGAAGGGTCCACCTTATAAACAAAGACATTGGCAACCTTCAAACACTGGACCCACCCAGTTTGGTTTTGTGAAGGGCTGATCTTGTCGCCTCAACCTTATTGACTTCTTCGAATCAGTCTCCAGAGCCGTGGATGAGGGTAAGACAGTCCACACAGCATATATGGACTTCGCCAAGACCTTCGACACCATCCACCACTTTGGAATCATAGATAAACTTACTAAGTTAAGCATTAACCTCTATGTCACTCGATGGGTCACAAACTGGTTTATTGACAGAACCCACACTGTAAAAGTAGTCGACTCCAAATCCAGCTCCAGACAAGTGACAAGTGGACTACCTCAGGGTTCAGTCCTGGGACCGCTCCCATTTGGCATCTATTTCTCTGAAGTACAGGCTAACAACAAGGGACTCTGGCTTACAAAGTTTGCAGATGACTGCAAACTGGGACCCATTATCGAATCCCCAAATGATGTGGATATCCTACAAAAAGGGCTTACATAGACAGATGCTTGGTGCCAGAGTCATGGGCTCAAGCTCAATGCCAAGAAATGTATAGTTATCCCCTTTGGGAAAAAACATGTACCCATGAATTACCACATAACTGGCAGTACACTAAACACTGAAAGTGTGATAAGGGACTTAGGGACACTGGTGGACAGTGGTCTCACCTTCAATAACCACATTGCCACAACAGTCAGGAAATCCTTCTATGTGGCACATCTCATTACTAAGGGCTTTTCATCCAGAAAAAAGGAGGTCATTGTCCCACTGTACTCATCCCTCATTAGACCCATTATAGAGTACAATGCTCTGTTTGGTATGTACCTCACAAGACATCTGCAACAGTTGGAAAGGCCGCAGAAATACCTCACTAAAAGAATCACAGGCCTAAAGCAGATGCTCTATGTTGACCATCTAAAAAACTCCAGCTATACTCTATCACATATTTTTTACTCAGAGGCAATCTTTGCTTAACATACAAGGCCATGTCAATCCCAGAGCTGTTGGACATGCTACACTTAAAGAAATCCGAATCCCTCAGAGCCACGTGCTCCAGGGATCTAAACCTGGTCATCACAATGAACAAAACATGCTGGAGGGATAGATTCCTGTTCCAGAGACTCCCCATTCTTTGGAATAGACTGCCCATGCATGTCAAGCAGAGTGCCTCTTTGTCCTTCTTCAAAAGGAACCTTGACGACTGGATGGGAGATAGAAAATTCACCCCAGGGATCACATCAGTCACCCAGCTAGACAGGGGACCAGGGAAGTAAAATTCCTGGGAAAAATATAGCTGGGGAAATGTTATGGCTAGACTTGTATAGACCCTAGGGCCAATAGCCTAGTACGAACCTATGAACCTATGAAAAGGGCACTTGATGGTGATACCAGTTCATGTTTTTACCTGTTTAGAAGACAGTCTGGGATGCTGTCTGGTCCCATAGAGGCTGTGGTTTTTGCCTTAGACAAGGCTTTAATGACCTGTTCTTCAGATATGTAGGGTTGGGGGGAGTTTGGGGCAAGATTTGTGATACGTTTGGAAGGAATAAGGGAGTGGAAATTTCACCAAACCTATCTGCTAGCAGGTTTGCTATTTCTGTGGGGTCAGTGTGTGTGATACTGTTAGTCACTAGTTCAGCACATGCTTGGGTCCTACCTTTTAGGCTTTTTATGTAGCTTTAAAAGGGCTTATGTTATCCTTGGCTGTGCCTGCTAAGTTTTTCTCAAATATGCCCTCAGAGGATTTGATATGTTGTCTTATTTGCCTGTTGAGGCTGAGGAGGGTGCTTTTCCACAGCTGGGGCCTCGTCTTTGTTTTCTTGGACAGCAACTTATTGCTTTTGTTGTAAAGTTTGTTGATGCTGGATATCCACCATGGTAGTTTGTTTTTACTTGGGGCTCTGGCTTTGATTCTTTCTGGTAGAGCCAAGTCTATACACTTATGCAAGTGTTTGTACAAGCTTCGGTGTAGTTACCACTTACAGCTGGGGGTGGGGCTTAGAATGCATTTATACCTTGTCCTAGGAGAGTATAGTTTGCCTTGGTGAAGTTTTTTAGTCTGATTTCACCCTTTGTGAGTTCTAGTGTTAGTGCCAGCTTGAACATGATTAATTTGTGGTCAGATTTAACTAATGAGGGTCCAACAGTTGCAGTGGTGCATCTGTTTGTCATGTTAGTGAGGACTAGATCTAGTATGCATGTTCCTCTTGTCAGGATATGAACAATTTGTTCTAGGGCATTTGAGTTAACAAAGCCAAG
Source organism: Protopterus annectens (assembly GCF_019279795.1). NCBI lineage: Eukaryota > Metazoa > Chordata > Ceratodontiformes > Protopteridae > Protopterus > Protopterus annectens. Next base: position 1,417,640,215 of record NC_056725.1, read on the forward strand.
GAACTTTTGCACTAGTGAGTTAGGGCTAACATAGGTTTCTTGGTTAATGGTGGGATAATTGAAATCCCTCATAACCAGAGTGTTTGGAAATATTTGGATTGACTCCAGTTTGGTCAAGTAGGCTTTGTGCATGCCATGACCCATGGATGAGGATCTATGACTGGCTATGACTTGAATGGGGGTCTTACTCACAGTAACCTGAACTTAGAGTAACTTCATGGAGTTGTCTGGTCTAACTAGACAACAGGAGGTGAATTTATCTGTAATATAGATTGAAACACCACCTCCTTTGGCATTTACATGTTCATTTTGTGGTCTGAAGGTGTGGAAGGCTTTGTAGGCTTGCAAGGCTGGGGTTCTTTCTGAGACCATGAACCAGGTTTCTGTGACTGCACAGACATCTACATCTTCCAGTGATAGAAGTGTTTCTAGGGTGTGCAGTTTTTGGTTTAAGCCACTAGTGTTTAGCAGCATGACCCTTTTGCTACGACTGGCAAATTTCACATTGGTAAGTTTGCTTTTGAGACCTTGCCTAAAAAAGGCACTATGGGGGATGTTAGGGCCTTTGCCAGCAACTGAAAGCCTAGTGGTACCATGCGCAAACCATCTCTGGCAAAGCAGCATGCTTTGTTGACCATGACTTCCAGGCTGACAGAAACTGGATCCCCTTTGAATGACACCAAAAACTAAGCCAATTATTGAAATCAACCATTTTTTGTTTATACTGTGGTATCTCTCTAGGTGAGGGTAGTATGTTGCTCAAGGCTAGGGGCATACCTGCCTGGGACACATACTCAGAGAGCTCAATCATGTCTCTCTTCATACAGTCTTGTGAGGTGCTCAGTGGATGTATATTTCTGCTGTTTTTTTTTTTTTGTTGGTGGTTTAATAGGTCACAGCTCACTTGCAGTATTTCTTAGACTAGAAAAGTACTAAGGATGAGGACCACACTAATGTACAGTTAAATCTAAGGGAAAAATTGTCAAATTTATCTGTCCAGCTATGGTGAACAATTGTGCGGCAGTGTGTGGTGATGCACGATGCACAAACAAGCAGAAACCTGGTCAAATGCAGGGCTTAAATACCACAAACTAAAAACTTGAAAAACTTTCAAAAGGTTCAAAAGGACCAATGAGGATGCTTACTCCAAGCCCAAGGCCAACCACCCTTCACCAGACAGGCTCCAGTCAGCACATTTCTCTCACCAGAGTGCAAAAGGGCCCTTTCCAATCAAAGATGGCCTGGAAAATGTGCTCAGAACAAATAGCCCCTACAAACAGACCCAAATGCAGCAAACCTGTATCTGGACGGTGATATAGCTACTAGCTACCCTAGTTTTGATGGGAAACACTAGACAATGTTTAACACAGTAGTAAAATAGCAGTGAGACACTTACAGACATTTTAAACAGCAGATAAACAGCAAGGAGACTCTAAAGAATTTTTAAACAACAAAAAAAAAATGGTTATTTTAACACTGCTTGGTGGAAAAACCAGAAAGAACAGAACAGATTGCTTTGCAACAGTGATAGGTACCAGCAAATACTTAAAAAATAGTGAAAACAGAAAAAACAGCTTCGCAAACAGTGAAAACAGCAAAAACAGCTTTGCAAACAGTGAAAACAGCAAATCACCAACAAATTAGCTTTAAATATAATTCAGAAAAAAAGTCATCCAGACAACAAAGTGAGACAGAAAGCAAAAGAGAAGCGGAGCAAGATAAAAAGATTTGAATGGTTTCAATACGAAAGGTTAAGAAAACGTTGTAGGAATACAGACAGTCTGGCGTTGTGTTATTTGAAATGTTTTCATTCCCTTATTCTATACTGGTTTCTTTGCCTTTGTTAACTTCATTGGTTGAAGGTAAAAGTGGTGAAAATGATACAACAAAATATTACAAAAATGTACTAGAAATAAGAAAGTGAACACTGGTAATAGCCAGTGCAAGAATAGCACTAGGCCAAGGGAGAGGGGAAAATAAATGTGAAGGAGCACATATTTCCCTTTGAATCTGAAAATGGTAATCTACATATCATGTAACCTGTACTGAAACCTTCCTCTGCTGTTATGTGAAAGGAAAGTTCTAAGCTGGCTAGCAAAAACAAAAAACAAAACAAAACAAAAAAATATCCTGGAAAGCTTTCACACAATGTCAGTTCTCAAGGTATTACATTATCCAAGTGGGTCATTTTTGTGTACTATTAATTATTTGTACTGAATAAAACTAAATTAAACAAAATGGTCAGTTGTGATTGTTTTCGAAGATGAAATAACTTGTCAGGGCAAGAGTAACATTACGTCTTGAAACCTTGGTCATTATGAGTTTTTTGTCTTTTTATCTTTAAGGCACTGTTTTCTCTCCCTCCTGCCTACTGAACCTTTAGGCTCTGCTGTTACTATACTGTCATTTCCCCAGTGAAAGCAAAAGTGACTCATGGTGCTGTCCTCATCCAGGAAACCACGAGGACCCCTTTACCCAGCAGATGACATTCTTGCTCACAGAAGCAAGGGTCTACTACATTTTTCATTGAAGCATTTATATTCCTGCATTTGCTCAATTAATGCAGAGCTGGATCATGGTGAAATGGGGGTCCTAGGTAGGGTAATGAAAGCCTCCCCCCACAGCCATACAAATATCCCATTACTTAGCTGTCTCTTCTCAGTTATGATAAAGCACTGTTCAAAAAATAGTGCATTCTACTATCTACTTTTTCAGTGATCACAGAGATTTCAATTCAGTTTTAAACTTTTATTTTAAATTTTATAGCAAAAAACACTTTCAGGCATTTGCCAAACAAAACAAAACACTTTCACACTAAAACAGACTTAACATGAGCAACAGTAAACTGATCTTTTCTTGAAATTCATAGTTATGAAAAAGGTTTCTGGCAACCCATTAAACTACAAGAAACGTGCTGAAATTTATAGTCAAATAGCGTACAGTGAAGCAATAATTAGTGGCTGTGTGAAAGGTACATGAATTCAAAGACAAACATATAAACATTACTAACAGCTTGGGATAGCCCAATGTCTATTTTTCAGGGGCAGCCCAAGACTTCAGTGTCAAATAGGATATAAACAAAGGCTGAGGGAATCAAACTCTGCACTATGGAAGCAGTTCTTTAACAATTCATAGTCTTACTTAACCACACTAAGTACCAAAGAGACTTCTTCTTCTTCTTTCGGCTTTTCCCGGTTAGGGGTCGCCACAGCGGATCATCTGTCCGCTCATGATTGGCAGTGGAGTTTTTTACAGTGTCGAGTTGCCAGCCAGACACCCAACCTTCCACAGAAGGAACACGCATGCACACACTCACACCTAGGGCCAATTTAGAGTGTCCAATTCACCTACTGCATGTCTTTAGGATGTGGGAGGAAACTGGAGCACCCGGAGGAAACAAGTACCAAAGAGACTGCTGTAGCCCAAATAAATTACATTTCACACCTGTGTGCCTGAAAAAATAAATAAATAAAAAATAAAAAGTATTCATAGTTAAAATATTAACATTAATCTTGTGGACTTCATGCTGTCAAGTTTGCTCACATCAAATTAATAAATACTCTGTCAAAAGTCAAAAAACAAACAAACAAGGAAAACAAGGATGGAACAGGGCTTGTATGATGATGCTCTTGTTTACAACAGTTTATTCCTTCCTTTTATACCATAACTACTGTGGAATACAGTAGCCAAGTTTCTAAGTTTTATACACACACACACACACACACACACACACACACACACACACACACACACACACACAAACGTGCACACACACACACACGTGCACACACACACACACACACACACACACACACACACACACACACACACACGTGTGCACACACACACACACACACACACACACACACACACACATGCACACACACACACACACACACACACACACACACACACACACACACACACACACACACACACACACACACACGCACACACACACATATAACCATCAGTTACAGCCTCTTGTATGGCTCTTTACACCTCAGATGTTTACTTAGTGATCAAATGAATGGACAAATACATAAATAATGACTTAGAAGCACATTTCAGCTTGGAGATGTGAGAACCTTACAGTGCCTGATATTGCATCTAACTTGTCCACCCATCATTTTAGTGAATCAAAGACAACTGTCCCAAATCAGGAACAGATTTTAAATATTAGTCTTATATACACAGAAAATTGATGTTATTAACAGGTGCTGTGTTAGCCAGTAGTGTAGCTAGGGTGAGGCAAGAGAGGGAACTGCCTCAGGTGCAAAATGCTGAGAGGGGGCATAATCAGCTAATCCCAATCACTCTTTAATGCAATACTGGCTTTTAAAAAACTGGCATTGCATTTGTGATCAAACCTGAGTGCTGTAGCTCTACTTGTGTGGTCTAAACTACAGCAAGCAGTTGACTACATTTTAATTAAAACCTGAGAGCTGCAGTGCTCTGTGCAGTCAGGGTATAAACTATAGCAACTGTCTGCAACATTTGTAGCAAGCAGTTTGCTACAGTTTAAAAAGAAACATTTTTTTAACTTAAACATGAGCACTATAGCACCCTGTGCTATAAACTGCTAAAGGTTAGAAGAAGAAATGTTTTTTAATAAAAAAGAAAGTTGAAGGAGGGTTGAGGGTTAGGTTCAGAAATGGGACCTGAATGGCTTGGGCAGCAGGGGGGGGGGGGGGGTGTCCTGGTTGGTGTAACAGTAGAAGGAACATCCTTTTTTTCACTTCATTGGAAGAGAGGGCATAGCTCTAACTGTAAAAGTTGTAATATGCCAATTGCTTACAATGTAGTGATCGGCTTATTACAGTGAAGTACTTTTTATTTACTTATTTATTTTTGCTCTTCTATTGAAGAGATGAGGGGGTGAGGCTCTGGTTGAACGATCTATGCTTCTGGTATTAACAAACATTTTCAAAAGGGTAAGAAGTCTGACACTCACATGTTTGCCATTATTTACTGATTATAGTCTATAATACTTTACCATAGAGCCACAAATTTTATGAAAAGCAGACCACAATTTTAAAGAAAAATCATGCCCTCTGCACACATGCACACACATGACCACCAGTTGCAACCACATGTGTGCCTGTTCCTATCAGATATCTGTTTGAGATTAAATGAATTTATAAATTCAAAAATTATTGCTCGGAAAAATATCTCAGCTCACTGCTGTCAGAACTATACAGTGCAACCTGCTGCAACTTTCCACTGCCCTCTCAACTTGTTAGCTCAAAAAATCAGAGACAACGACCCACAAATCAGAAAGAGAATTTAAATTTTCCCTTATATACATAGAAAGTTGCTAGAATACCAAGTTTTGCATTAACAAGCATTTTCTGAAGGATATGAAGTCTAAAACTCACGTCTGACATTATTTAATTACTGCAGACCACAACAATTTACTAGTTAGCCACATATTTTAAAAGGGACATGCCAAAACACCTCTCAAATTCTTTACTCACGGTTTTGAAAAAAGTCAAAAATAATTTGGGGGCATAGGCCAGAAAGGGTCAAATTTTTATTTTATGTAATTTGCTAACCAGGTAAGCCAGCTGGCAGAAGTGTCCTTTTCAAGGGTGACCCAGGCACACTGTCTGTTTGACTTGCTTATAGTCGCACAGTAGGGAAATGCACATGGAGAGCTTCAAACTGAGTACTTTTGACTACAGGAAGCAGTTTGTTAATAGCTCAGAGCCTTCAGTGTCAGACAACTTTGTTTCACTTAGAAAGTTAACAGAACAACAGGTGTTGTATGGACATACATTTTCTCAACAATAAGAACAATGACACTCTAATGGCTGATATTGTTAATTGATTGCAATCATTGGTGATTTATTGGAAAATGAAATAGCTAAGCATTAAGGCACTAAGATCTTAATGGATGGCTTCCTATAGTAAAGGGTATAGGACTTGATTTCTTCTAGTTACCTAGTGTGTGTGACTCTGAGCAGGTCACTTAACCAGACAGTTCTCCTTGGGTATGGTTAATGGATAAAAAAATGACAAGGCATAAGTATGAGGCAAATAAGATAATGCAGAGAAATCCGTATGCATTTTCTGATTGAGAACTATGCAATTTGTATGAATGACTGTAATTCTCAGGGATTTACCAGGAAATGTTTTCAGAGGTTTGACTTTGAGGTAAAATAAAGCTAGCAAATCTGTACATTCAGTGGTTCCACTCAGAGATAAAGAAGCAAATCTGACGTTTGATTCAACAATAAAGTAATGCAAGCAAATTTGTAAAGTAAAGTATGCAAATCAGTCCATTAAGAGGTAAAGTCAAGAGTCAAATCTGTGTAATCAGAGGTGTGACTCCGAGATAAAGTAAGGCAAATCAGGCAATCCCCAAATCAGGGACATTTAAACAAATTGAACAAAACCAAGGTAAAGCATGTAAATCTGTGTAATCTGGAGGTAAGAAAACTGAACAAAGTCAGAAGTGTTTTTTGGCAATATATTTTCGATCAAATGGTATTCACTGTAAATGTCTTTGATTCATCGAAAATTCATTCTAATTCAGGATAATACTGAAACAGGCAGTTATGAAGCAAAAATTACTTAATAATAATAATAATGATAGTAATAGATATAATTTCCCATATTGATTGTCAGGCCTATATGTACCTGTCTTACCCTAACCAATCCTTCGATAACGCCTTCTTTATTAAGAGCATTATTGCTGCCTGACTGACAAGTCAGAACTAGTTTGCACATGCTTAACCTTATTACTAACAATCCTCCACCGACAACATCTAACCGATTAAAAGCGTTGGCAGTTGAGCAAGAATATAGCATTTTGAAAAACAAAATCATCTAAAATAATTCTATCCTAGACTTTAAAATGGCATTATTTCAGAGATGAACACAAATATTATGTTTTGAAACCTTATTCATACCAAGTTATTTTTCACAAACGTTCTTGAAAAGCACTGCTTTAGGAACATTAAAGAGAATCAACGCAGTAAACAGTCAAAAAATAGTAAACACTGTATAATAGCAATATTATGCTAATCCTGATTATTTGCTCTATATAACGTATTGAACCACTGTTACATGGAGAACATTTTTCTTGTGGAGAGCATTATTGCTACACTACATACAAATGAGAACAAATTAGCAAATACTTGACATTCAGCATTGTAACCCTATATAACCTACATATTACTTGCAAATCTCTTAACAGCTGAACATGACTATTGCATTTTGAAAGCAGTATCATGTAAAATTAGCTTTAATAAAGCATTTTGAATAGCACTGATTTGGAATATACTATATCATTTTCAAAACGTTATTGTGCCAAATTAATTTTAACAAAGCCTTTTAAATAACATCAGTTTAAGATCATATTATGTAATTATTCATAGAATAATAAACACACAGCAATATTTTTGTATCATTCCTTCCTGAATACTAGCCAAATATGGTCTTTTTTAGTGATTGTTAGCCAAAAAAAAATTCCTAATTAAAGCATGATCATTACAGTCTATACAGTATGTCAGCTATGAAGTTAAAAAAAAAACAAAGAAAAGAAAATTCACACAGTCTTAATAGCTACATCAGTTGACCATTGCTGTAAGAATTCTTACTAAAAAGTTCCTGATTTAACTCCCAGGAAGCTGCATTTCAAATAGCTAAAAAAAATATATATATATATATATATATATATATATATATATATATATATATATATATATACATATATATATATATATATATATATATATATATATGGGTCTACTTCATATGATCGAAAGTTCGTATGATGGACAACATTTTCAGAGAGACCAAAACACCTAAAGCTCAAAACACCGAAAACTCATTTGGTCGAAACTCATAACATTGACACATGACATTCAAAGCATTATGCCCTTTCCCCACTGTAACGTGACCCTGGAGTTAGAATAAATAGTTAGGGGGGGTGTGGGGGGCACAGCCCATCACAATGGGGGGTGTGGGGGTGCCGGTTTCCTCATATTTTTTTTTTTTTTTATGCACACAATCCCTTTTTGCACACAGTCCCTTTTTGCACACAATCCCCTTTTTTGCACACAATCCCTTTTAGTATGCACACGGCACCACAAGGCTATTACTGTCTGACTAATTTACCTTATGTAACTGCGATTGTAATGTTAATGAAAATGCACACAGCACCCTGCTTGTTCACACTTTACTATTGGAAAGGAACTGTTGTTAATTTAAATGGCCTGCTAGAACTAATGTATATAAAGGAAGTGAAAATGGTTGCTCATACTTATGAAACATGTCTTTCTGAAGAAGTCTTGATAATAAATAAGATGAAAGCGCTAAAGTTCTACAAGAGTTGTTGGTGTGATTTACTATTTTTTTGAATGCTTTTATTGTCACGAAGTTCATTTCTTAGTTAAAATTTCTTCTCTTCGTTCAATTTTTTTGAGTGCGGTTAATTTTAGATGTGTATATATATATATATATATATATATATATATATATATATATTTATATATAGTTATATATATATATATGTACCTGCAAACATTTAAATAGTCGCCATACAGCAGCCTTCCCTTCACAACAATGCAAAGCACTTGGTCATAATGAGCAATGTTTCTCATCACATTCATGTCCATTAAAGTGGCGAATTGACATCTCTCTTCCCATCACAAACTTTCCAACATACATGTTACAATTAGCTCAGCTTTCCATCCAATAGCCTCCTGCTCCCATAAACATTCATTCCTTTTTTTTCTGCTCCAGTGCTGCAGATTTTTCACCCATATAATCCAATGACTTCACCAGTATTTGTAGACTGTCCATTGCCAGCTGAGCTGAAGTTAATAGTTGTATCCCTATTAAGCATTTTCAGAATCTTTGGAAGTAACTTGTATCATAGCTTATCCTGTCAACATCCATAGCCGGCCTTAGGCATAGGCCAACTAGGCGGCCGCCTAGGGTGCTGCTGCAGCAGGGGTGCTTATTTGGTGTAGGTAGACTAGGATGGGGGCACCAGATGGTGTGGTAGGGGGTGCCGTGGAGCCCTTTTCCCTAGGGCACCAGTCGACCTAAGGCCGTTCCTGTCAACATCATTTTAACAACAGCTGAAAACTGAATTTTCTGCTGCTGCACAATACTTTTCAAGAAATAATGATCCACAAAATGAGGCCTTTAATTAACACTTATCTTCTTCCCAGGCCAGCAAAGCTGTAACAAGACCTGTTCCCTCTCCTACAGAGTCACAAAATGTAAAAAAATCACTCTTGATCAAGCATGTTCTGTTTCAGTCACTGACAACTGCAATCTGTTATCCTTTTTCAGTACCCAGTGGTCTTTCAGAAAATCCAGTTCACTGTACTATCATGGTATTCACCAACTCCAAATAGTGAAATCCTACTTTGCTGTCAAAAATCCCACTAATGCAAATCTCTCTGCCTTGCTCGACTAACAGTATAATTAATATTTACTCAAAGTACATGTTTTGCCTACTTAATGTCATTGAATTATTTTCTATATCTACCAGTCTTTCCTACAATGGTATCATGGCAGCATATTACTTTTTCAGAAACTCATTAGAATCATCCCTTGACAACTTTAGCTGCTTAACATTACCATTCAAAAGTCCAAACAACATGTTCCTCTGCTGCCCGACCACTTCCAAGCACCTTTGGTATCTGTTCTCTATAACCTCATTGGCATCTGCGTAACCTCATTACCATTTGATGATTGCTTTCTTCAATGGGCTGTGGATCAGCTTCATTGAGGTGCCTGTGCAAACTCTAGAAGATCCGACGCAATCTGGTTTTGTGAAAGGCAGATCATGCCTGCTCAACCTGGTTGACTTCTTTGACTCAGTCACACGAGCTGTGGATGAGGGTAAGGCAGTTCATACAGCCTACCTAGATCTGGCCAAGGCCTTTGATACCATTCCTCATGCAGGAATTATTGATAAACTCACCAAACTAGGCATTGACCCATATATCGTTAGGTGGGTTGCAAATTGGCTCACAGATATAATGCACAGTGTGAAAGTAGCTGACTCCAAGTCAGACTGCCGACCAGTTACAAGTGGAGTCCCACAGGGTTTGGTGCTGGGTCCTCTCCTGTTTGGCATCTACTTCTCCAAAGTCCAGGCCAACACAGAGGGACTCTGGCTGACCAGGTTTGCAGATGACTGCAAGCTGGGAGCCATTATTAACTCCCCAAGTGATGCAGACATCCTACAGAAAGGCCTCATCATCCCCTTTGTGAAAAACTCAGTTCCCAGTAATTACCCCTTCGATGGGAGCCGACTAAACACTGACGGCATTATAAGAAATCTGGAGCCACAGGTTGACAGCAACCTCTCCTTCGACCGCCACATTGCCTCTGTGGTCAGAAAGTCCTTCTGTGTGGTACATCTCATTACCAAGGGTTTTGCATCCAGGAAGAAAGAGGTCATGATTTCTCTCTACTCTTCCCTCATTAGACCAATCATGGAGTATAATGCCCCATTTGGCATGTACTTCACTAGACACCTGCAACAGCTGGAGAGGCCACAAAAGTACCTCACAAAGAGGATCCTAGGCCTTAAACACGTCTTACACAGACAGACTAAAAAAACTACAGCTATTCTCTGTCTCATATCATCTACTAAGAGGTGATCTCTGCTTGACTTACAAAGCCATGTCTGACCCAGCTCTGTTAGAAATGCTACATCTAAAGAAATCCCAATCCTTCTACACAACACACTCCAGAGACCTCAGCCTCATTACCACAATCAACAGAGCATGCTGGAGGGGCAGGTTCATAACCCAGAGACTGCCCATGCTCTGGAATAGACTTCCCATATATGTCAACCACAGCACCTCACTGGCCCACTTCAACAGAAATCTTGATGAGTGGATGGGAAATAGAAAGTTCACCCTGGGGATCACTCAAGTGACTCTGCTTGATAGAGGCACTGGGAACTCACATCGGGTGGCACAATACCAGGGAATTTCTATGAGCTAGGCTTGTAAAGGCTCCAGGGCCATTAGCCTAGTACACACCTATGAGCCTGTGACTTTCTATCTGTTCCTCATCAAATATCTCCTCATCAACTGTCACCAGATCTAATGCCATCATTCCAAAAATGATAAATTGATGCACAATTATGCCAAAAAATGCATTGAAGAACATATTTGAAATGATAAAGATACACTTTCTTTGTTACTTTTAAGAGCAACTTAAGGTAGTGACAAGCTTTGGGAAATTACACACTATCTCAGTCATATAAATGTGTTTTAAGATCAACTGACTCTTTTTTTCAGTGTTCTCTTTTGTTTTTGATGAAATGTGCTTTACATTAAATGAAATATATATATATATATATATATATATATATATATATATATGTATATATATAGAGAGAGAGAGAAATATAGATTTAGACACACACACACACACACACACACACACACACACACACACACACACTGAACTCAACAGGGATAAGATCCAGATCAGACATCGATGAATATCTATTTGTAATAGCCAAAAACATGTTTCAATTTTTCGCTTTGATGTGTATTTAAATTATAAAACTTCACTGAATTCTGTTGCTTGGACTATTGACTTTCTAAAAGTCTTCTAATGTCCTTATTTTTCAAAAGTTTCTATTGCTGGATAAGTCTAGGGTATAAATTCTATTTGTTTTAACAAAAATGTAACGGTGCTAGCAGAGTAAAACTGTTGTGCTGTGCATTCAAAACATTTAAGTTCAGATTCCTAGTGTATAATGTAATGCTTTTAGTGTCTTAGACGCATTGCAGTAGTAACTAGGAATAAAAGTTAATCTGTCTACAACAGAGATGCCTCAGTCTCATCAAGAATTTTACAAGGAAAGTTCATTAACGTAAAATGAGTCACAATATTGGAAGACTTTAATAGCTGCTCACTGGGAATGTCCTGTTGTTGCTTTTGCACTAATCATGTCTGTTGTTGTAAGATTAACTTGTTTGTGCTGTTCCACTAAGTATGTCTACTCCTCCTGGGTCTCAGAAAATAATGTGTGTGTCTCCTGTTGTGGCAGTAATAATTGTCACAGATGCTCATACAGTACATTTTCTTTAAGAATTACAGAAAGAATAAAATAAAATAGAATTTCATAGTAAAACAACCCCCTCCCCCCAAGGGCAGGGACACATTTCCCATCACAAAATCATCAACAGGGGAACCACTAGAAACACTGAAACAAGCAGAATCATTCATCTCAAACCAGGAATTACAACAACAGGAGGTAGCTACCATATTTTCTGAGACCCAGAAGAGGCAACCAAATTTATTGTTTTAGTACAAATCAATTTTATAGCTAACCAAGCAAATGAGGTTGAGTGCAGCATGCAGACTAAAGCATTTTTGTTTTATTCTTATTTTAATTAGAATGTTTACTTTTGTTCGTTTTTGTTTAAAAGCTTTTTTTCTGGTCAGTTAATGTTTCCTTTTTGCCACTGCTGCTTGACAGTTGATGTATGCATTTTACACGCTGCTCTAATACATAGTGCTAAACATACCTTACCGTGTTGTCTAGGTAGCACATTCCTATGCGTACCTTTGCATCTTACCTTACTTTTACTAAATCATTAGGCATTAATTATGATAAAAAATCTGGGAAACATAAAGGAATTCCTGCTGCATGCATGCCTAGATTTTCTGTTGGACAAATGCATCTATAGAAAATACATGAAAATATTACTGTTCCTGTCTTGTACTTAACAGGAAGTCATAGTTAAGATTAGACAGCTTGGCTAGAATGAAACCTGACTGGAATTTCTTTTCCCTGTAAAATGTTAAGATATTGACATTGTGCAAAATATAGGCTTTTAACAGGTTATAATTATAGCTAGAGTAACAGTCTATTACTTTTGAATGTAGTTAACCAGACTTAGAGAGAATTCAAATGTATTTGTGAGATAAAGCATTGTGCTGTGCTTTCCTTTTGATGCTATGAAGAGCAGATGGCTGTGAGTTCTATTCCCACACCAGTTGTTTGAATTTATTGGCTATATTTTCTAGTACTGTCATTATAGTGTTGCATAAGAAGGTACTGCACTCTTGACCTGAGTTTCTATCCTTCAGATGAGACATTAAACTGATATCCCATCACCCCATATACTGGCTGATCAAATCAATGTAAAAGATCCCATGGATGTTTCCTGGTGTTCTGAACTAAAATTCTATTAGCATGACTACCATCTCATGTCTCACCTGAAAACAGGCCATATCTTGTGGCACTACCCAGTCAACAAAAGTAAGTAAATGTTCTTAATATATTTTTGTCTTAAGCAGAATAAAACCAACTGTGTGCTGCCACTAAGGATGGTGATTCTGCTGTTAACGACGCCATATATTTCATATTGAATGTGCGGGCTGCCTTTGGTGTATGCTTAGTCAGTCCTTTTCCTCGTTTCTGCAGTTTTTCCCATCCACTTCCTGTTGTTATATTCATGGAAATGTGCACTCAAGGCTACCTTTAAGCATCTTGGTACATAAGTGGTTTAATTGTTGTTTCCATAGTATTTTGGAGACTTTGAAGAACTACATTTTTCAAATAACGTTTTAATTAGGGTAATTTTAAGTGATTCAAGTTTTATATGTCTATATATCTATATCTATATCTATATCTACATCTATATCTGTACCTTTATCTAACTATATATTTTTGAGTTCTGAGATACTGGCAATTCTTGCTGTAGATAATCTAAGGTAAGAGTAACTAAAGAAGTGTTGGACAGGCATATTTGCAGATTTTGATTAAGGAAAGTATGGGTCTTTCTAAACAACATATAGTAACAGAGGGAACAATAAGATTCCTAGCTATATATATATATATATATATATATATATATATATATATATAAAGTGTAGAAACACTTACAAGTTCTTGGCACTCTTTTCAAGCACTTAATAGTACTTAACCAAATATTATGAATGGGTGTAAATTTGTGTCTACCTATGCAATCATTTTGCTTGACCTGTAGTGGTAACTTATTCTGTATGCTGGGAATACACCAAGTTAGGAACATATCCATCAAGTGGATCATGTTTATTTGTAGGTGTAGATTTAGGCCTCCGGTTCAGGTGTTTGTACAGCCACTATTTTTGTAAAGAAATAGGCAGTCAAATAGGACTGGGGCTTTCTTGTGTAAAGATAGTGGCAATGATTACAGTAATGAGCACAATTTTGTAAGCCATCATTTCCCCCTGTGTCAGAATTCTGGAAAAATGTATACACGCTCAGTTACTGCAATACTGCTATCTCACAACCTTATCTCTCCCTCCAGACATGGTTTCAGATTGAAACACAGCACCTTCACAGCCATAATTAATTTCTCTAACACCATCAATGAACTCAGAAATTCAAACCAGCAAGTAGCATCAATCTTCCTAGACATGTCAAAAGCATTCAACACTGTCTCCCATCAGAAACTCTTTAATACTCTTGCCTCACTAAACCTATCAAAGACTTCCCTTTCCTGGTTTCTAAGCTATCTTTCTGACAGACAACAAGCAGAGCTATGGAAATCCAAACTCTCACCACTTCTGCCTGTCTCAGTCAGAGTCCCGCCAAGGGTCCATACTAGGACTTCTTCTTTTCACCATCTTCTCTAATGATCTAACTTCATCCACAACACACAATAAAGTAGTTCAGTATGCAGATGATTCAGCTTTAATCTGCTCAACAGATACATTAGCAGACCTCCAAATAGTAGCCCAACAAGCTTTTGATGATATTGAAACATTATCTAAGTAAATCACAACTAATCCTCAACCCCAAAAAGACACAGTTAACAGTCACCTACCACCCTTCCTTTCACCATTCTCTCAACAAACAACACAGTCATCCAACCAGATGAGCATACAAAACTCATTGGGGTGACTATCAACACCAAACTCTGATTTGACCAACACATAGCCATCACAATTAAGAAAGTTCACATTAAACTTGGCTCACTGTACAGAAGCAAGCCATTCCTCACTGACAATACCAGACTAGCCATATCCAGAACCTTACTCCTCTCTACACTCCTTTATGCTTCCACCCTCTTTACCAACTTAAAAAAATCAGATTTAACCAAATTAGAAACTTGCTACAACAAAATATCCCACTTTGCAGCCAGCCTTCCCCACTAAACTCACCACTGTATTGCTCTACATAAATTAAATTGGCTCAAACTAACTAACCTTCTCCATCTCTACCAACTTAAATTCACACACAGTATCATCTTACATCCTGACATTTGCCCATCCCTCAAGGAACTTGTTGTTCCCTACTCATGCCCACGAAGTGTAAGATCTGCAGACAGAAACTTGCTCACAGTAAACAAAGCTAACAGCACTCACGGTGAAGCCCTATTCTTAAATCAAATAGCCAAATTATGGAACTCTCTACCCCACACCCTCCAAAACACACCTGAATCTACCAGTTTTAAACAACTACTATTTGAACATCTATAGAAGAACTGGCATTGCTCCTGTGCCAAACCTGGTTGAGAAGATATCTATAACTCTCAACATACTGTCCACTCCTTACCTCATTTTCTCCCTCTCAGTGTTATTACTACTCAAGAAATTATAAAGGGTATCTCATTTGTTCATAACTATTACCTCCAACTCCAAACCACAACTGGAACTAGTGAAAAAACCTTCACAGCAACTGTTAAAATCCAAAAAGCTTTATTGTACCACACAACGGTTGAGTGCTTTCTTCCCTACAGAAGGGACTTCATCAGAACAGTTTCAGTTTTACAACCCAGACCTTTTCTGTAAAGAAACTCCCAATTAACCAATTAATTATACTAAATACTTGCATAAAAAACTACAGAGACATAAAAACAAGATGCATATAACAATTATGTGTATACAACAGTTCAAAACATTTACATATCAGATAAATTAACATTCACTATAAAAACTTTAAAAATATACACTCAAATGTCTGAAACTAATTATGTTACCCTAAAATATTTTTTCATTTCAAAAGACATGCCATATTCACATTTTCATTAATACCAGGTGTCTGGGTGGCATTTCAGCCTTAACTGCCACCTTAACTCATATATATCTAAATGTACATCCAGTATTCTACCCTGAGGGTCTTTAACCAACTGTTGCAGTACAGAAAACTTAAAAATATGGTTCTTATTCTCAGATATATGCCTACTTAAGGCGTTAGTTATTTTGTTGTTTCTTATATCCAATAAATGTTCCTTAAACCTGTCCTTAAATCGTCTACAGGTTTTGCCCACATAAAAAGCAGGGTATGACTGGTATCTAGCCACATATACTAGATTCTTACTGCAACAGTTAAAGTGCCCTGCAATGTGTATATACAGTCCATTTAGCCTCAAATATTCTGTGGTCTCTCCTATATTCATACAACAATTCCCCGTTTTTCCCCAAGGTTTAAGGAACATTTGTTGAACTCTGTCTGTTTTCTTATGTAAGTTATCTTAGACTTGTGTTTTCTTTTAGAAGTAGCTAGGAATTAGAAAATATTAGACTAAGTGTTTTCTGTTATGTCAGAACTGTATTGCTGATTTATTTTAAGTATTTCTGTGTGATCTCTGAACTTTTGACTAGCACTGTATAGTAGAAAGTATTGTTTTGTGGTTTTAGTTATTTATTATTAAATATTTTAAAACCTTTTAACTGTGTCCGGTTTGTGTAGAGATAATTTAAGCTCTTTAGAGTACTTGTATGCCTTTGGTAAAACTGTACATAGCCACTCTAATAAGCCTTGACTGTAGTCACACTTACCAATTGGATAATAATATTGCACAGTAATAATTGGACACCCTTTTAAGGGCCTTTGGGTAGCTGATAATATTAGCTGGGTGGTGGCAGCCGGTACTACTGTATAGTCTGGGTAAAAGGGGCACAGCTGGAGAACCTGTGCCAGCCTTCCCCAGAAGTGTCTGTGTGGTTGTATAACCTCTTATCTCAAAGTGTGTGTGTGTGTGTGTGTGTGTGTGTGTGTGTGTGTGTGTGTGTGTGTTTGTGTGCGCGTGTGCGCGCGTGTGTGTGTCAGCTACTTGGGCAGGGACATAAAGGACTGGTTGGACAGAGAGGGTGCTGGAGATTTTAGCTTGCCCAGATAGGTTAAAAATCTATACCCTATAGCTGTGCCAGTGGGGAGTCTTATTGGGGACCTGGGGAGCAAGGGAGTGACCAGCACTTTACTGTGTGTATTTGTTATCCTTTCATCTCATATGAGACACCCTCACTAGTGTTAGTGGTGAGGGTTGAGGCTCCTTGAGTGCTGGGCCAGGGCACAGGTGTCACATATTAATTGGTGGCAGTGGTTGGGATATCCTCACATATTAATTGGTGGCAGTGGTTGGGATATCCTCACACCAGTCATTAGAGCTTCATAGTTTTTATGGCTCACAAAACACATCTTCATGCAAAACCTGTTGTTCTGTTATCTTTTTCAGTGATTTAGAGTAGTCTGCTCTTATCTATCTCCAAATTTGCAAAACATATTTGATTTTACCTCATATTTATGCACTGTCCTTGAGCAAGTCAATTAACCAGACAGTGCTTTGGGAAAAATGGAAATTTGGGCTAGGGATAGGTTCCTCAAAGGTTTCTTGGAGTACAAGCCCAGTAACTACCTATAAACCAGAGTAATTATGGTGTAAAAAAAGGAAATTGATTGAAGTAATTGATTGAGCATCATTATATGAGCATGTTCTTTGGATGTGATACTTGGTTTTCTTAATTTGTTAAATGTTAACCGTGTGTTTAATATTTAGTTGTGAATTAATTGGACAGCATGAAATATCTTTAGTTTAATCTTAATATTTTAACAATGGATACATTTTAATTAAGCTTTTTTTTTTTTTTTTTTTTGCTAACATACAGGTATGAAATATATTGTCAGGGCTACAACAGTTTGTCTAACACTGAGTGCAGATAAGCAAGGTTATGAGCTGTTAAATAGCTGCTTTTTACAGTACAGGGTTTGATTCCTTCAGCCTTCATTTGTCTTCTATATAACTCTGACCAAGTTACGTCACTAGACAGTACTCTTGGGCTGCTCCTGAAAAGGGTGATTTATGAATAGTGGGCTGCCCCAGGCTGTAGGAAATGCTTTACACATTTGTCTTTTGAATTCCTGTACCATCCATACCCTCCATATAGCCGCAAATTAAAATGTTACTATATGTTGTTTGAGTATGAATCCCAGAACACTTCTTGTAGTTTAATGGGTTGCCAGATGCATTTTCATTAATTATGAGTTTCAAGGGAAAAGAAGTTTACTTTTTCTCATGCTAAGTCTGTTTTCAATGTGATTGTGATTTGTTTTGTTTAGAAAATGGCTGTCATTGTTTTTTTCTGTAAAATGTAGAATAAAAGCTGTAAATTAAATCCAAATCTCTGAGATAATTGTAAAATGTAAAGAAGAAAATAATATGCATGCTAACAGGTTTGAATGGTGTTTATGGTAATTGGGGGGAAACAGACAAGTAATGGGGTATTGGTATGACTGGCAAGGGCCTGACTCATTATTCTGCATAGGGTCCCATTTTTGTATGATCTGTCTGTGTTGACTCTTGAGGTATATGCTGCAACAATATTGCAGCATCAGCCATTCAAGTAGGCCAGACCTATACTGAGTGATGTCAGAGGGAATAGCTATTCTTTATGGCATATAAGACATAGGGAGGTCATAGGTGCCCTGTAATTATGTAATCCCCTCACACTAAAAATAAAACAAAAAAAAAAACAGTATATTATATGCAGTATTATTTCTGATTTTTGTATGTCATATGGATTGTTGAATTAAAGCTGCTGCAGCATTTGTATTGTCTTTAATTATTTTGGTTTTATTCATTGCACTGAAGAATGAATTGATTAAATAATAGGCCTGGGTTGTGTAATATAGTCTAAACATGTTGTAATTTAGCAATATATTTTGTAGTACATTCTTTGTGACATTGAGCAAGTAATTTATCCAGACAGTGCTTTGGAGAATTTGGGAATTTGGGCTAGGCTCCTTAATGGTCTTCTGGACTGCATGCCTTGTAACTGTGAACCTGTTGCTGATGCTTGCTAACTATTCCCAGTTGCATAGTTGATCTAGTTTAGGAAATGTTAGGGCAATATCACCAGTAAACCAATTTTGTAATGCAACATAGGCAATTTATTCTTCAAGGGCAGCAGACACTGTGTTTTTTTTCTGAATCATTAAAATGCAAAGTTCTTTATCAATGGCAACCTTTGTTTTAGTAATATTTTTAAAGATAAAAACAACTTAAATAAAACCAGGAAACAACCTATACTTTATTTAAAAGCATTCAGTAAGTGCTTTCATCTCTTTACAAGACTTCTTCAGACTGAATGAAGCAAGTTACAAACACCATATTTAAAATCTGTCAAATCACATGACACCAATTAATTAATGCTTTAATTTCTTCCTTTTAAAAAAAAAACTTTAAAATTCTCCTTACTTTTAAATCTGGGGATGGCAGGCATCTAACTTAACCTGCCATAGATACTCCCTCCAATCAAGTTCATCTTCAGAATCTACCAGATTTTCAAAATTCACAGTTTCTTCTAAAACAAGATGAAAGTCCTTACTGAATGCTTTTAAATAAAGTATAGTTTGTTTCTTGGTTTTATTTAACTAATTTTTATCTTTGACTTTTTTATTTTATAGCTTAGGGCTCTGTTTTTGATATTAGTAATAGTTTTGTTTAATTTGGAATTATTCAGATGACTTTTACTTCTGCAAAGATTGTGCATATTTACTTACCTTATGTTATCAGATGGTTAATATTTCTTATGCTCTTATAAATACTCTTCTATTTAAACTGTGCTTCACACTCCCGAGTCCTATGATATGATGCTAGTGATCTTTATACACTTTCATGTAGTTCATTCAAAACTGTCAATAAAGAACATGTAAACGATACAGGTAGACCAAGAAACCACTAAATAATACACAAAACAGAATCCGACAAGTCCAAAGGGCATCTAACAAACAACGCCAAATAAACAAAGTAAAAGTTTAATGCATTAAACTTTTACTTTGTTTATTTGGCGTTGTTTGTTGGATGCCCTTTGAACTTGCCGGATTCTGTTTTGTATAATAAAGAACATGTCATTTATTTCTTCATAACAACGAGTTGCGTACACAATCAACAAAGTGTCTATAACTGCTGGTAGGGATGGGAGCTATCTATGGGGGAAAGTATCTTATGCTCTTATCATCTGTTCATTTTAAACAATCTTTAATCTGACTTTGCAGGACTAGTGTGTGTGTGTGTGTGTGTGTGTGTGTGTGTGTGTGTGTGTGTGTGTATGTGTGCGTGTGTAAATTAAGTTGGAACACTGTGGCTACTTTGTGTTGGTGTGAAACAAATTTGCAATATGCAACTTATTATTATTGTTATTAATTTTTGACACAGACATCTGAGAAGGTTGCAGTCAAAAATGTAGCTATACTTGGTAGGTTTGGGGATAAAAATGACTTACCCTGCTAAAGTTAAAAAGACATTAATTTGTCTTTGCAAGACCAATGTGCATTTTTGTAAAGCAAATTGGAATACTTTACCATGGACATTTTTATTACAATCAGATACATGATGTGTATACAGTTGATAAACTGTTGAGTAAAGATACTGATGGATTATAATGACAGCAATCTGAGTGGCAGTTTATGGTTGAAATGTTCTGAAACCGATACATTTGCCATTAATAGTTCATACATTTTATTGTACTGCTTACTGGAAAAAATGTTCAAAACTACAAATTTAAAATACACGTGAACAAATGTTGCTGTATTAAATAAATAATTTAATTTAAAACAATCAGGAAGGTGAAATGAAGAACAAATGTATTTATGCATGGTCTTAAAAATGTGTATGGGGGCCCATGGTTGAAAACAGTCCAGGGGCCAAGGTACACTTAATCTGCCACTGACCACAAGTGGCAAGGTATAGAACTTATAAACCCATCATCTCATCCACCTTCATGATCTCTAAGCCATCCAATTTCATGTCATGCCATCCATATACTTCATATGTCATTCACTTTTGTGTTCTCCATGCAATTTACTTTCATGTTCTCTGTGTCATTCACCTTCATGTTTTCTGTGTCATTCATCTTCATGTTGTCTGCATCATCCACCTTCATGTTGTCTTCCATCTAAGGTCATGCTGTACATACCATTTACTTAATGTTCTCTATGTCATTCACCTTCATGTCCCCTGTGCCATCCACCTTCCTTCTTTCTATGTCATTCACCTCTATGTTCTCTATCCCCTTCACATCTATGTACTGTATGCCAGCCACATTCATGCCATCCACCTTCAGGTTCTGTGCATCATCTCTCCATTTTAACATCAGTATTTTAAAATCTGTTTAATGCTTTTTTATTGTTTTTGAAAAGGTCTGTATCAGTACAGTGGATGAAAATCATAAAGAGCATACATTTTATGCATTTCACTTGGGTATTCAAGCATTACCTGACGACAATAAGACAATGAGAACAAAAAGAGATTATGCATCACAACAAGAGAGTGGAATCCCTTTCTCATATCTGATAACAAGATACAATGCTCCCAATTCTTTCACAGCTAGAACTAACTAAAAATAAATATTATATCTCATTGTCCAATGCAATTAGTCTCATCATTTTTGCTTATAATGGACCTCAGCTTTTTACACTAATTATATTCCTCCTCATTAACTGCCCTTACACAAACACAACTCTTGTTTCCCAGCATCATTCATGCAAAATTCTCATTTGTAGTTCCAATGAGGGGCTGAATCTTCTCAGCCAGCTTCAAAATTCCCAAACCTCAGTTTGACTGTATGGCACAGAAGGAAGAGCCCTGACTGTACTCCAGGAAAATAGCTTTTGATTAGCAGCCAGGCATGGGAGGATTCAGTCAGGAAGGGGTGGAGAATAAATGGGAATCGTCTGCTCACCTCTACTGGAACTTGGGTGAGAAGGGTTGCACAAATTCAGGGGCAGAAAAGGCAGTGAAAATTCCCTGGTAGAGATGGAGGAAACTGCTGTTATGTATTTCATTACGATGTGCAAAGCTGCTTGAAGGGAATGCCAATTTCAGAAGTAAGGAAACAGCCTCAACAGTAATCCTATTGCATGCCCCCTACACATCACCAGATATGTGTGGGGAGCTGGGCTTACAGGAAAAAAATGAACCACCTTTCATTATTGTCTAAATGATGACCTACTTTGGTTGACCCTTTCCCTGATAATGGGGAATTATCAGGCCAATTGAGGATTGATGGTCAACAGACAGTGGGGCAAAAAGCATAAAAATAAAATTAAATTAATAATTCTCAATCTCCATCCAGCCTCCATTCTCCAGACTTCATCTCCTCCCATCATTCACGATTTCCCTCAGTTTTCTTCTTAGTCACTTATCCCTGTTTTCCATAATATCCTTAAAGACTGTTAACTTCATTTTTGCATCATCTCCTGTAGCCTTCCTAATTGTAGGAAACATATCTTCCATCTGGTAACATGCCCAATGACCATCAAAATAAACCCAAGCCAAACATCTAGTCTATAACTGAACTAAACCCACTAAAAAATCATAATCATGTAATTTGAGCAGAACCATAGCTAGGTTATATGGTACCTTGTTCAATTCCACAAGCTGGCACATCCCTTCAACTCAGAATTGAAGAGCAAAAAGTCTTTGTAGAGCAGTGGAACAAGCTTCTTGATGTACTGTTACAGTTACTCACACACACACACACACACACACACACACACACACACACACACACACACACACACACACACACTGACTTCTTTAGCAGTGACAGCAAATGGAAAATTATGATTATTTTATGAAGTTACAATATCCTGACAGCTTCATAAATCAATGATAGTACTGTACTCCTGCACCACTGGCACTTGCTGATTGCACTCCCTTACTGTTTTTGCTAATAGCAGCCACATTCTTGTCTCTGCCCCAGTTATGGCTCTGGATGTGAGTCTAGACATGTGAATGACTTTCTCCCTTAATGACATTCTTTTTCACAAAAATGGGATACGTGCTGTGAAAATTTTGACTCTCTCCTATAAAACTAGCTATCTATTGATGAGTCATAGGTTTATAATTGCACTGACCCCTTTGCTTTACCAACATTTCAAAACATACTTAAATCAGTAAAAGATAAGATTTCCTTTACCATTAAAAATAAAGCTACCCACATACAATGTTTTTCTTCAAGCCTAAGATCTTTGATTAAGGACATGAATAAAGTTAGGAAAATTTTAAATATATATATATATATATATATATATATGTATATATACATATATATATATATATATATATATATATATATATATATATATATATATATGCCCCCCACACCCCCCTAACTATATATTCTAACTCCAGGGTTGCACTGCAGTGGGGGAAAAGGACATATACCTGCCTTACAGTGCTCTACACACTGCCAGTACTCACTGTCAGTGAAATGAGTTTTAGGTGAAGTGAAGTTTAGGTGATTTGGTTTCAGTCAAATGAATTTCAGGCAAATGGAAGTTAGGTCAACTGAAGCAGATCCATATATATATATATATATATATATATATATATATATATATATATATATATATATATATATATATATATTTGGACTGATTTTATTAAAAGCTTCTTGGGAGTCTGCATTGCCATTGGTGAAATTAGATTCAATGTTAGTGTCAACATTACTGTCCTGATAAGAATTACTAGAACAATCATTAATGCTTCTTAGACATTTGGTATGTCTCTTTTCTTTTAGTTGAGGTTCTTCTTTTTAACTTTTAGGTTCATATTTTCTACCTGTGAAATAAAAACAGCTGAAGTCACTGAATCTTTTCGCATCCCATACAGTGATGTGAGTTCATCAGAAATGCTTCTGATTTCTACACCTTTCTGTTTCATAAAAAGTTCTGGGTCTATGTCAAATAATCGACTTTTTGGAAACTCAAAAAAAATATCAGAGACCATATGATCGAGTTTCCGAAAACTCAAACATCAACCCCCCCCCCCACAAAAATCCACCTTTTTATGTTTTTGCAGGGGGACAAGCCCCCTGGAACGCCCATACCCCCTGCAAATTATATATACCAACTCTGAAATTGCACTGCAGTGAGGAAAAGGGTAAATGTCCCGATCCTCGTACCTTGATCTTCATTCAAAAGCTCTGAGTTTTCAAAAACTCAATCATATGGTCTCTACTATATGGAGTTTGATTTTCTGAAAACTCGATCAACTGATAGGGACACACACACATATATATATATATATATATATATATATATATATATATTTTTTTTTTTTCAAACTCATCACTAATAGAAGGCATGGTTCTAACAGTAACAATGACACTCAAGATTTTATTTGGAGATTTTATCATCTCATGCAAAAAACATCTCCACTGTTTCTTATCATATGACTGTTGCCTTTCTGATTGTTGCCAGAATGAGATACTCCTACATTTAGCAACTCTTCTGTACAGTCAATTTATGAACCAAAAATGTATTAAAGGCAATGAAATGATTACCAGTTAGCCCTTTGTTTCAAATAAACTTCTGCAGATTAATTAATGTTCTAGTAAAGTGTTGCTATAAAGACTTTCTAAACAGGTCATGCACCGAAAGGGAGTCACATGTTAAAAATATGAAATAAGTTTTTAAAAGCCTTGACTTTAAAATATTTTTAAAATTGAACATATCATGGAGCCCAGGTTTCTTACAGACATTTTATAATGCATCAGCAATATTTCTTTTTTTCCAAAATTAAATCCAGACTTCTGTCTTTCATATCCATAGTCACATATCCAAATAGGTAAAGAAGAATGTCTTAAATTGTGGACAATCCCCTAGACATTTGTACAACTCACAATTTCTTGTTGCTGTTTCACAGCATATATATATCTTCATATATTCCTGTACTTCATTTCCTAGTAATCTTTTTGCTTAAAATGTGTCACAGGGCTGTATACACTGCAATACTAGTATTGTGAGTGACGTGCCCTGGATCTCTGTAATTTTTATTGTTGTTAATGCAAAAAACATGTGGACTATTACTAATGTATCTTTTTACTGTAAACATGTGCCACAGACAATGGTGCCAGTAAATGTATTGCTATCTGTATTCGTTGTATTAGTACTGACATCCAACGGTGCCAGTTCTTGTATTGCTATCTGCATTCATTGTATTAGTACTGACATCCAACGGTGCCAGTTCTTGTATTGCTATCTGCATTCAACGTATTAGTACTGACATCCAATGGTGCCAGTTCTTGTATTACTATCTGTATTCGTTGTATTAGTACTGACATCCAACGGTACCAGTTCTTGTATTGCTATCTGTATTCGTTGTATTAGTACTGACATCCAACGGTACCAGTTCTTGTATTGCTATCTGCATTCTTTGTATTAGTACTGACATCCAACGGTACCAGTTCTTGTATTGCTATCTGCATTCATTGTATTAGTACTGACATCCAACGGTGCCAGTTCTTGTATTACTATCTGTATTTGTTGTATTAGTACTGACATCCAACAGTACCAGTTCTTGTATTGCTATCTGTATTCGTTGTGTTAGTACTGACATCCAATGGTACCAGTTCTTGTATTGCTATCTGTATTCGTTGTGTTAGTACTGACATCCAATGGTACCAGTTCTTGTATTGCTATCTGCATTCATTGTATTAGTACTGACATCCAACGGTGCCAGTTCTTGTATTGCTATCTGCATTCAACGTATTAGTACTGACATCCAATGGTGCTAGTTCTTGTATTGCTATCTGTATTCGTTGTATTAGTACTGACATCCAACGGTGCCAGTTCTTGTATTACTATCTGTATTTGTTGTATTAGTACTGACATCCAACGGTGCCAGTTCTTGTATTACTATCTGTATTTGTTGTATTAGTACTGACATCCAACGGTGCCAGTTCTTGTATTACTATCTGTATTTGTTGTATTAGTACTGACATCCAACGGTACTAGTTCTTGTATAACTATCTGTATTTGTTGTATTAGTACTGACATCCAATGGTACCAGTTCTTGTATTACTATCTGTATTTGTTGTATTAGTTCTGACATCCAACGGTGACAGTTCTTGTATTGCTATCTGTATTTGTTGTATTAGTTCTGACATCCAACGGTGACAGTTCTTGTATTGCTATCTGCATTCTTTGTATTAGTACTGACATCCAACGGTGACAGTTCTTGTATTGCTATCTGCATTTGATGTATTAGTACTGACATCCATTTCAAATTATTTTCAGTTTGTTACTCTTATTGAGAAAAATAGGAGTAAAGCCCATTGCATGTGATAAGCATTTTTGTTCTCCTGTAAACTAAGCCAGTTATTACATACAGTATTCTTTATAGTGTCAGAGTCCAGGAGGTAAGTTAATAGTAACTGCTGAATTTTCATTAAAAATCTTAACTATAAGGGAATTCTCTCCAAGTACCACCATGCCCTTACTTAACAAAAGTAACATATCTCTTATCTGGCTCTATACTTCTTTAGTGCACCTTGTCTTCTGCTCAGCAGGTTAAAAGCTGGACTTCGACTTAACCACAGCCATAAAAATTTATCATGGGAGGTTCAATGCGTGAATGACTTGTCATGTCATTATTTTTAACAAAGCTGGGATGCGTGCCGTGGAATTGCAGACTTGTTGTAATACTAGCATCTATTTTAAAAATCTTCATTGTAAACTTTATTTAGCTACATAGTTATATACTAAGACTTTTAAAAAATCCACAGCATCAGAAATCCGCATTGCAAAAAGCATCAGGAAAGTGCATGTTCTTGCTGAGATATTATATAAATATTTTCAGGG
Organism: Protopterus annectens; assembly: GCF_019279795.1. NCBI lineage: Eukaryota > Metazoa > Chordata > Ceratodontiformes > Protopteridae > Protopterus > Protopterus annectens. The sequence continues at coordinate 1,417,667,069 of NC_056725.1, forward strand.
TTAATACAGACCCTTTTCACAGTGTAAATGTAATCAATAAAGTATAAGTAAAGCTTCACTTTATACCAAAAGTCAGAGTTGTGAGCAAACAGTTTTTTTTTGAGTGAGAAAGAAGTGTTTTTTTTTTTTCAGATCTGGGGCCTGTGGCCACCCCATTGTTTCACCACTAAACTGGCCAAAAAACTTACCATCAAAGATACAAAAAGAAGTTAGTATGATATCTAGGCAACTCAAATGATTTTAACATTACTATGACTCTTGATCTGGTCCCATGGCACAGAGGGGTAAAGTCCCAGAAAACTTGTCTTTGACTAGCATGGCCGCTGGACTGGCCAGGCCTTGGAGGATGGGAGTGACCTGCTGACAGGGAGCCTAGGCTTTGTGGTGTAGCAGTGATAAGAGCCTGGTGAGCTCCGTGCTGCAGGCCGTATAACCTCTTGGTCAATGTGAACAGAACCACACATGCACCTCCTGAAGGAGTGCTTGTGAAACCCATAAGGCTGATGGGAGGTGGTGGTAGGTTAGGCCACACTCCCTTGTCGTAGTATTATGATGCACCACTGCCCTCAGTTTCCTCACTGGCCACAGACATGGGTTGGGTTGAGACTGGGGAGGGGCTAAGGTGGGTCTTGTAGACCCAGTGAACGAAGTGAAAAACTGATGGCAGCTGATTGTTAGCTGCAGGTAGCAAAAACGTGTGTATGACTCAGCACTTCACAGGCAGTTTCTGTATAAACAGTCCACCCCATTCTGCTGAGGAATCATGGTATAGAATGTCCACTGTAACAAATACATCAATTGCTAAGACTTCGTTGTCTTTAAAGTCAGTGACTAATATGAATGTATTGGCTTACCAAGATTCTTGCAACATGCCCTAGTTTAGGAGCACTCAAATACATGAAACATTTTTTACAGCTACATTTATACATAAAACAGGAATATTAAATATGAGATCTAGACATTTTGGCTTCCAAGCTCCCTGTACATCAAATGAATCTGCAGAAAATATGAATTATGCAATTCCAAGACAAACCATCTATCAGAATTTTGGTTTTATGAGAGGGAAGAATACCTGCTTTTCTTTTTGTTTAAAAGACAACAGTGACTATGCAATTGCCTCTGTATTACTGAACATTATTAAAGATCATAACTCCATCACTAGTCAGAGTCACGCATCTCTAATGTTGTTATAAGTGCATCACTGGCAACTGGAACTTGCACATTACTCTCAGGACTGCATTTGCCAGGCTTGTCAATGCAAACATTTTAGTGGAAGTGTGCACAAAATCCATGACCTTTTCATCAAAAGGACACTTATTTGTGTATGTAATGTGAAAGACCATTATGGTGACTGCCAAACAAGTGATTGACCTGCATTCTGAATTATACCATGTAGGTACACAAGCCCATGGAAGAAATACAGAAAATATAAAAAGCAGTCTCTGTAGATCACCCTACTGTACAAGGGATATCATATGAATTGAAGCATTATTGTACTATGAAGGGGGAACATTTGGAAATGAACTACATTACAGCACTCAGTTCATCATAACGACATGGGTCATAGGAATGCAGTGGATACTGCTCTGAGTCATCCTCTAACTGTACAAATTGTCCTTCACAGATGCTTGAAATGAACTAAGAAGCCATCTATTCTCTAGTTATGCAGCAAGACAGTGTTAAAACACTACATGCAGCTTATCGCATAGATACACCATGGACAACTTTATGGAAGACAATAGTGGAAGTTAGTCACTTGCTGCTGGTACTATTGTTGGCATACATTGTCCAGGATAGTAATCAGTTGGTATTTATAGATATAGAAGGGGAACTCAGTAAAGCATCTCTAAATACTGTGCTGTGCCTTGACAGAGGTTATTGTACACTATGTAGCCTTCTGCGGTGTTCTACATTTTCTTAGCAACCAAGATGATACAGAGCAGTAACAGATAAAAGGGAATGACAGAACAAGTGCACTCTAAAGCAATATGTCCACTTGCGACATACTCTGATACTTACATCTGCAAGGCCCATCGTGCTGGGAAACATGTCTTTATTACCACATATGTGATCAACAGGGTCTATATTACATCATCAAACTCACAGGAGTTCGAATGATGTAATATCGAACCATGAAGTTCGAAACCCAAGAATTACAAAAACACAGAACAGCGATTTTTTTTCCCCAGGGAAAAACATCACTGTTCCGGTACAAAAAAAAAAAACAACACTTATACTTTAAACTTAAACTAATGTGGGGGCTTTGCCCCCCACCACCATCCACACCCCCTACTTAAATATACCAACTCCGAGATCGCACCACAGTGGAGGAAATAGCAAAGCCCCAAAAACGGCCCACCAATTTTTTTCCCTGGGAAAAAATTAGGTGTACCGTGGCTTTGCTATTTTCGTATTTCGAACATTTGAGTTCGATATTACAACGTTTGGAGTCCTGTGAGTTCAACGTTGTAATATAGATCCGATCAACAAGGGTGGGATATGTGTCACATGGTATGATGTACACCAGACTTTTCAAACTTAGACACTGTAGGGCATGTTTAAAGCTTCATAGGTTATTATTAGGCTGGTTGACTAAAACACCATTGAGAAGACCGGCCTATGCAATAGCAAACTTGTAAATAAATTATGTGTCCCAGCTGAAGACAGCCATAATACAAACCTCAGAGATGAAAGTGTGAATACTCATCTACCCATCAAGACCGGCTTTAATGTTATCTAATGTGTGGCACTTTTTAACATGTGACTGAAGTCTGTTTTCTAAGTAGGGGATACATTGCGTCAGATATCAGTCAATCAAACAGGTCCTACTTATGTTATGATGAAGACTGAGACCTTTAGATCTCATATTGTTAGCAGGCAGAAGTCTGGATGAGATGGAGCGAAATAACAGGGCTTTTAATCCATCTGGGAATAGTCCTGTAAATTCTTAGTTAAGGATTTTTGAGACTTTTTGAGTAGGGCAAGGTGTGTGGAGAGGTACATATTGAAGAGGAGCACTGTATGTTATGATGGATCAAATGAGGTAAGAACAGAGGGGAATTATGACTTTCTTAGATTTAAACAATGCACCTTTAGTAATTTGTTGAGTGAGGTAGACTAATTTCCTAATTATGATTGATACATGGTGGTCAAAGGGTAGTTTCTTGTTAACGAATGTGCCTAGATTTCTAACGACTGGTCCTTTCTTCACTGACCTCATAAATGCCTTTAACTTCATTGATCACAACCACCTTCTTCATAGGTTACTAGACCCACACATCAACACAGAAGTCATAGTTTTTTTCAGATTTCCTTGACAACAGGCTCTTTAAGTTTAATATTGTCTGGTCCATATCTGAAGCAGCCTCACCCATTAAAAGTGTACTTCAAGGCTCCAATCTCGCCCTCCCCACACATTTCTCTATTTTTATTAACAAACTACCATACGACATACCTCATGTACCTCTTATTCTCTAAGCAGATGGTATGGTGATTTTTAGCCCTAACCCTTCTCATGCTGCAATTTCTTTCGCTGTCTTTACAGATGGCTACTCAGCCATAATCTACTCATGACCCCCCCCCCCCAAAAAACTAAGACTATGTTGTTTGACACTCACATAAACTGGCTATGTCTCCCAAATCACTAAACATCAAAAACATAAATAACATCCCAATAGAAGCATTGGCAACAACATACTTTGAATACCGAGACACATTTTATTTTTTTATTTATTTGACATTTGTTTACCAGGAAAATCTGACTGGGCAGGTACTCATTTTCAGCGGAGGCCCGGGGAGAAAAGCTCCATAAAAACAATACAAAAATGCAAAAGGTTACATTGATATGGTACAAACAGAGAATCATAAGTTACATAGTAACAATTAATCAAAGTTTAAGAAAGCAGTAGCACACAGTTACATTATAATATTTTTTGTATAGAGAGATTCAAAATTTAGCAATTCAGCAATACATAGACATTTACATTGTCTATAGAGGTTTTGACAGAGGCATTGCAGAGAATGCGTCTGTCATGAGTACAATATGATGTTTTTTGCAGTATATAGAGTATCAGGAGAGTAATAAAGGGGAGTTTAAATGGATAGTCCTATGAGGTAATATTATTAGAGGAAGTAGGAAGTGTTAATCAGGGTTGGAACACGGGCAGAGCCATATGTTAGATTAATGGCTTTTAGATTTGATAGTCTGAGGCAGTGCTTTCCAGATTGTTGCTACATAATTTGAGTACAGTGAGTCACCTGCAGTATTGTTGGCATTGTTTATTTGTAAAAGTGATTTGTTAGTGGAAAGTATGACACAATTATTGGAATATGGTTGTATTACGTTTTAAAGGACTGCATTTTTCTCTGGTTGGTAAAGTAAGGTATGAACCGTTGTAAGCTGGGAAAAGGATAAGAGATGGGGAAGTTCCAACCAGGGGAGTTGTTTCAAAGCTAAGCAGTGATGGGCTCTATATGTAGAGTCTGTGGCGAATATTGCTATTTTATTATAACAAGTTACAAGTTTACCTAGATCTGTTTTCTTTATGGTGGTGAGTATGCATGAGGCGTAGAGGAGTGTAGACAGTAGGTGGGTTATTGCGATGGCGGCTTTAGTGCCATTAGCTAGAAATTGTTTGTTTCTATATAATGTGCCTAGTTTATAATGTAGCTTCTTGATATTTTAAGCTATGTGTATGCCGAATTTCATGTCATTATAAATAAGTACGCCAAGGAATTTAGTTTGGGATATGGGAGAAATGATGGCATTGTCTGTAAAGGTGATATAGAAAGTACGAGGGGGGGGGGGCAGTGGCCTTTGTGGGTTGGAAAAGCATACATTTAGTTTTGTTAGTGTTAAGGATGAACTGTGATTTGGAAAGCCAGGATTCCACTGCAGGGAAAGACAGTTGTGCTGTAGTTTGAAGTTGTTGAAGGGAAGGAGTGGCACATATAAGGGTGGAATCATCTGCATGCTGGAGTAGAGAGGCAAGGTGAGTGGCAGTGTTATGATTGTTAAGATGCTAAAGAGGAGAGGACCTAAGACAGAGCCTTGCTGAACACCCAAAGTGACTGGAAGTAGAGGAGAGATGTCTTGCTGCCATTTTACAGCTTGCTGGTGATCACCTAGATCATTTTGGAACCAAGCAAGTGCAGCGTGACTAAGTTTTAGATCAGAGAGAACAGATAGCAGTTTGTAGTGTGAACTGGTATCAAATGCCTTAGACAGGTCTAGAAAGATCGATGGGACTATTTTGCCTTCATTCCTATATTGATTGACAGTGTTGGTAAAGTTCAAGAGGGCAGTGGTAGTACTGTGGTTGGGTGAAAATCCATGCTGCGATTTGGCTAGTAGTTTGTTAGTTAAGAGATAGACCTGAAGTTCTGAGTGTATACTTTTTCTGCTATTTTTGATAGTGGGATAGAATAGCTATAGCCCTATAATTGGACAGTTCAGTTGAGTTATCTCCTTTGTGTAGGGGGATTATATGTGAGATTTTCCAGATAGTTGTAGCATATTGTTTAGAGATGGAGTGGTTAATGAGAATGGAAACAGGATAGGATATGACATCTGCCGAAAGTTTTAGATATTTGGCTGGTAAGCCATCGGCTGCTAGAGTAGTCAGCTTAAGTTTTTCAAGTAATTTTTTTATCCTGTATGTTGGGACAGGGTGAAAGGAGAAGGTGTTGTCATCCTTGTTGGTTGGTAATGGAATTGTTGGAGGAAGGGAGCTGCTAGTTTTAGACAGTGATAGTATAGTTTCAGTAAATTACTTGTTAAATTGTATAGCAATGCTTGCTACTTGTAGTATTTGTGGATGAGGGAGTTGATGTTGAAGTTTGCCCAGGATGTAAGATTTTTTTTATTGCTGACCAGAATCTTTGAGGATTGTTCTGGTACTATAATAGTTTTTATTGTCTTGTTTGACATGTCTTTTGGCTTTGTTTCTGAGTTCTAGGTATGCCTGGTGATTTGTAGGAGTTTTGTTTAGCTGTCAGAGATCCCAGGCCTTATCTCTTTGTTTAAGTAGAACTTTTGTTTCCTTAGAAAGCCATGGGGTGTAGTTTGACTTAGTTTTTATTATTCTAAGTGGTGCTACTTTATTGAGTATATTAAGGAAAGTGGAGTAAAATAAGCTACAGCATCATCTAGGGGCAGGTCTTTTAGGGGAGACCAGTTACAGTTTTTGAGGCTGGCTATAAAGGTTTGGGGGGGTTGAAATTTCTTTTGTTTTGGATCTGATAATAGATGGTTTGATTTGATAGTTAATACATTGTCTAAATATATAGGTTATCATGTGATCACCGAGGCTATTAGGAAGACAGCCAGACTGTAGGGAGTGGTAGGCTCTGTTAGTAAGAATCCAATCAAGGATAGAGCATCTTTTTGTTGACTTGTCTATTCTGGTAGGGGTTTGAATAATTTGGGTGAAGCTGTGAAGGTTTATATGGTTTATAGGATTTTCAGAGTTATCGGTAAGCCAATCTGTATTAAGGTCACCTCGGCCTCCCCTGAAAAAAAACAGCTCTGTGGAACCTAGTCCGGACTTTTCCAAAAAAATGATAAAAAAAAATAAAATAAAATAAATAAATAAAATAATAATTGTGTTGTGAGGCAGATTTTATGATGTCCAGTAAAGCATGTGTTCAATTGTGGAAATGTTATTTCCAGGTGGAATATGGATTCCTGCTATGAGTAAATATTTTTTTAGAATTTATTTTCAGCTTGGTAAGCAGTATTTCAGCATTGTTAAAGTCTGGGGTAGTATGATTTAGGGGTTCCAGTATGAGATTATTTTTATATACTAAGGTTATTCCTCCTCCTCTTTTGTTTTTTCTGTCTAGGCTATGAATGTTGTAGTCAGGGGGAATAACTTCATTATCATTAATGTCTGGCTTCAACCAGGTTTCTCTTAGTATAGCTATATCTGGTGAGTATAAAGAGAGGGTGGCATGAAATTCATGCACTTTGTTGAGCACATTTCTGAGATTAATATTTAGGAGTAACAGATCAGTTCCTTTCCTGGGAAGATTAATTAGACTATGGGGATGTAGGTTGGATATGTTGCTGTATATGTAGTGTTAGTTTTGAGTCCAGGGTTGGGGTGGATATCTCCACTAAGAGTAAGTTGGGTTGCTATGTTTACTAGATTGGTGAGGAGTTTAGATGTGAAGTTATCATACTTAAGAGAGATGTGATGTGTAGTTTTTTACAGGAAGTAGAGTAAATGTAGCTTGATGAATGTATGATGTAGTATAGACTGCAGGAGATATAACTATGGTTGTGAGTTTTAGTTATGATGGGTAGAAGAAAGGCGTAGAATGGGGGATATGGAGTAGGGTAGGCATGTATGGTATGAAGTTAGATGAGCAGCTACTGACAGGATTGTTAGTAAAGTAATGCAAAAGGGCAGCATAGCTGATGTAGTGTGAAGGAGTTAGTGTTCAGTATATTAGGTGGAAATTAGAGTGACTACCGTTAGGCATTTATCTAGTAATAGGTAGCAGATGAGAGTATGAGTGAATATTTATTGTATTTTAATTAAAGTGAGTGTGGGGTGTGATGAATGAAATGAACTGTGATCTTCTTAAAAAGATAGGGATTGACTGTTGAGAAAAATGTGATTGAGTGGAAGTAGATTGTTTGGTTGTGTTCAAGATGTGGAAGTGGCTAGTTTAAAATAAATGTAAAATAAGTGTACTGGGGGTGGGTGGAATATGGGAGCAAGATAGGGGAACAGAATCCTTAAAATGCTGTTAGGCTGGTCTGGTTTAGCCATCCTGATTTTACTATTCTAGGTTAGCAAGAATTGAATAAGCCCTTATTAGTTATTTGTTTTGGATTAGTTTTACTTAATTGCTTTTATTTTGCTTTTAAACAACAAGTGCCAGCTGAGCTTTATAGCTACTGAAGGTATTTGGCAGAAGAGAAAAAAAAGAAACTGCTAGGGGGACTTTCTCGATCTAAGGAAGAAACAAGGAGCTGATGTCCCTGGTGGTGTGCATGCCAATTACTGGCTTTGCAAATACAAGAACAAAACATTTTTCTGATATCCTAAGTTATAGACCTACATTTAACAGTAGTGAGTAAGCCTTTTAGAGAGATGATTATTTGTTCCATTCACACTATGTCAAACAGGTTTCCTAGAGCCAAAACTACACTTGAGGGAGGGGGAACACAGTTCAGTGACAATTGGGCATCAAGGGAACTGAAAAAGAGTAGGAGAGAAGACGATAGTGGGAGTAGAAGTATATAAGAAAGAAAGCTTACCTGCAACAAAATCCACTATAATATAAATTATACACTATACAGCAAGACAGCCACATGCAATCTTTTAACAGTTTGCTAGAGATTTAAAGTGACAGCTGCATTTGCCAAGGTACATCTGCTGTTTGCACTCAGAACACTATGCGGTCAAATTTAGACTGCATAGACATATGGTTGGACTTATCCCTCAATTTCTACATCATCACTGAAAAAATAGAAACAAGATTAACACTCTTCTCTTCTGGGCCAGTTAAATCTCCCTATATATCAGCTAGACCAGCTATAGGCAAATGAGTTGTTCTATCTCATTTTAAATACAGAGTAACTATTATGAATATCACTGCATCATTCTCTCTCCATAGCAAAGTGGCTTCCCATAAACTTTCAAGCTGACCTACTTTTAGAGCTTCTTCTATTCAGATTCCTTCCACCAATTCTTTTTTGCCTTTCACTGCAAAACTCACAAAAAACTCTCTCTACTCCTTCAGAAAGTTCTCCCAAGGAGTACCCATAGTCCAGACCCCTCAGTCCAAATGACATTGTACTGATCATTTTTGTCTATCCTTGCATTAAAACTCTGGGAATCCCTGACCTCTTACGTAAGGACCTTTCCTCCTACTCCAGTTTCCATGTTCATTTCCAATCTCACCTATGTGATACGTCTTGTTTCAGATATTATTCAATGAGCCATGTTGCCTAACCATCTAGTCATTCTGTTTCACCTACAGAAGCCTCCTATGTCTCACTTCTTGTGTTCTGAACAACCCAAAAGTTATATAAATTATATATTAAGCATCACTTCACTTACTTGTATTGTAGACAATACACTACATCCTTATAACTACTGTCTATTGTGTGTGTGTGTGTCTGTGTGTGTGTGTGTGTGTGTGTGTGAGTGTGTGTGTGTGTGTGTGTGTGTGTGTGTGTGTGTGTGTGTGTGTGTGTGTGTGTGTGCATGTGTTTGTGAGTGTGAGAGAGAGATATTGTTTGTAATCCTCTATATATTTGTGAATTTATTCACCCAGACTGTACCTGAAATTGTCCATTTCTGGTACCAGGGCAGAACTACCCAAGAACAGTATTATGGGGGTACTATTCATGTAGTATGTGTTTGGATATTCATGTTTCCCAGTTGAAACGATGCTACATATTTTTGCCATTAAGCTAAAGCCATGGTTACTACACCAGGAGCTGGCATGGTCAAGCTCCTCTTAGAGGTTTAAAGTGTCAACATGGGAGTTAACAATGACTGCCAGCTTACAGTCATTAGCAAACCTGATTAACAATAGGCACTTGACATTGACTTCATGCTAAAAAATTGGGTGCCAAAGAATATAGACCCCCAAAAGAGAGTTCTGTGGGACACTACTACTCATGTTTCATTGTTTGGAATATATACCACCTATCCTCACTAGATGTGTTCTATGGATGCCTCTTGGCTATTCAGTGGATGATGTAGGGCTTAATGTTTAAGTGGGTGAGTTTGTCAACAATGCCAGCATTGAAAGTTATACTGAAAGACTTTGCTAGGTCCATACAGGCAGACAGACAGGCCATTGTTCTTGGATTCTGTAACTCTTTTAAAGGAATCAATTATATTGCATAGCCAAGATCTACTCTTCACAAAACCAAATTTGTTAGGGTCAAGGGGGTGTAGGTCACATTCTTCCTTATTTATAAGTTTCACTATGATGTCTTGCATGGCTTTACAAATGATACTGGGGAGACCAATGGGTATGTAGGATGTCTGTGTGGAATGGCACCATGGCAGTTCTCAAAACAGCCTGTACATAACAATTACAGAGGCTAATGTTGAATGAGTTAAGAATAGGTTGAGCAAAGCAAAAAATTAAAAAAAAAAAAAAAAAAAATGAAAAAGTTGAGCAAACTGTGTTTTACACAGATAAAGAGATACTCAGGTATGTTTTCAGGGTTCACAGAGGTAGTGTTTGGTTTTGAGTAGAGCTAGTCAGACTTTATCTAAACTGATTATGAGGGAGATGTACTTTAAGAAGCAAGAGACAAATTCAAAAAGCAACTAAAAACTCATTTCCAACATGCATGGATATGAACTTGTCAGGAAATCACATAATGAATTTTTCTTCTTCTCTCAATTAACATATCTGCCTAGTATCTATCTAAACTGTCTGCATATATTATTCTCTCTGCAGTTAGTACCTATGCTATTAAATCCATCTTTGTTGTACTATGTCATGATGTTACTCTGAATTTTTTTATTTTAGGCATTGCTACATTCATTTACATTGTAAATAACTTAATGCTAACCAAATTTCTCAAACATATTGTTACCGCTTTCTCAAAATACTGTACTTTTGCCTTGTATATATTTGTATTGTATATTTCTCTGTTTTTGTACTGTTAAGTATCTTACAACTTGAATTGTTAGGTTTTTCTTATTTTTAATTACTTTCCTGGAGCTTTTTTCCTTGGGTCTCCATTGAAAAAGGGCTGTCTGGGCCCAGTCGGACTAACCCAGTTAACAAATGTAAAAATAATAAAATAAAAAATAATAAGATGAGGGATGCAAGGTTCCACAAGCGGGGTAACATTACAGCTGAATTTGTACTAAGATATTGGTAGTGGTTACAACATCAGAAAAAGAGATATCAAGAGGTAAAAGTTTGGTGCAGTACTGAGTATTGCTTCTGAGTTGCCTGAAATAGTTGAAAAAGGCCTGATGATTGTCCTTGGTGAAATTGTCAACGTTTAGTTCATAGTTTGTTTTAAACTTTGTAATGGTGTGTTTGAGAGCTTTTAGTTTTTTGTTATGAAGGGAGGAATGGGCTTTATTATAAAATGCAAGTACTTTGTTTTCTTTTATTATAAGTCTGCTTATATGAGAATGCTACCATAATGGTTTGGTTTTTGAATTTTCCATTATAATTGTAACAGATATGGACAGGTGTCTCACTAAAGCAGTTTAGATGTGAGGAGAATTCAGAGGTATATAGGGTAGCTTTGACTGTAGACTTGTCACTAATGATGATCCTGGGGGTGGGGGGTGATAGCTTATTTGAATTTCACTTAAGTTGTCAGTAAACAATAAGGCGTTATCTCTTGAGTAGTGTCTGTGTACGGTACATTTATAGGCATGATAGAGCTAGTTCTAAGTGAGAAGATAACAGGCTGGTGATTGGACTTGATCAGGGAGGATGTGATACATGCCTTGAGGAAGGCTGGGGCAATATTTTACGTATGATGCCAAGAACTGTACCTCTAATGGGGCAGAGGAAAAATGAGAGCTAGGAAACTGGTATTAACAAGATTTAAGAACCACTAGGTATATTATTGTTGGCAACTGATTAATACAGTAGGTAATTAAGTAATGCATTTAATAGATATAATCTCTAACTGATATAAGTATACATCCTGATTAGCAGGGTAGATTGATGGAGGCCTGTAATTATAAATAATTTGATAGCTAGACCTGTTTAATGTCACCAGGATCTCCAGGAGTTTTAGGAAGGCATTATATTGAATATTATGAATACTATTGGATTTATTAAATACAAGCTCCAACTAGTTTAAGTACGTATCATCTTCAGCTGGGGACATCGATGGGGACCGGTAATTACCAATAGTTTGAGAGTTGGTCTTGTTTAATATCAGTAGGATTTCCAGGAGTTTGAGGTTGGCCTAGTGTTGTAAGAAAATAGGACTATGGATGAATAGAGATACTCTCCAACAGTTCCCAGAGGTTGTGAAGCATACCTTCTATAATGCCATAACGAGGTGCTGTATTATACATACATTGTGATTCTACTTCGCAATTGCGGGAGGGCAGGTATGTGCATCCAGTCCCTACATTACTGAAGCTGCATTGCTAATTGGTTTACATGCACCAGTTATTGTAAGGATTAAGTCATATTCATACCACTGCAGATACTACAAGTACTGCTGTCCATTTTGTGAGGTTCCAGGGGCCCGTGACTGCAGCCGAGTATAACAACATGCTGCTGGGATCACCACCCTGACTCCCTATGTTTAGCATTCTCTCCCAGTTTCCTGTATGTAAGGTGGCCTTAGATTCTTTTCTGATACAGCATGGCATACCAGTGACTAGCTCATCCTATTCTACAGCACTAAAAATTCAGCTACGTACGATTGGTCAAACACAAATGAAGCGTCACAAACACAAGCCAAAACCTTCTTAGCCATCTACTGTTTGCACTAATATTAAGGATTAAAAAAAGAAGTTAATCCGGGACAGCAAGCTCCAAAGTGAAAAGGAAAAAAAAACAGTTGTTTTATTACCACTGAAAATGATAATGAAAAAATGAATTTCATACTTCTAACATCTTTAGTTGTGTAACCAACTCCCAAGCCACAGCATAGTGGGGGAGTGGTGAAATATTTGATGGGCATTCACTATCTATGTGTCCTATTCCTTGACTTATAGACTTCCTGCTCTAGGAGCTTAACGCCAGAGCAATGCCATTACTCTCCATTCAAATGCTACATTGGCATTTTAGTGAATAGGAGTACAGATTTTGTCATAGTTTCTAATTGTTGTTGAATAAATCTTGTTCTTTCTTTTCTAGGAAGAGAATTTCTGTTATCTAACTAAGATTCCAGAATAGTGACTTCCTTGCAGTCAGTCAGCTTAATTGATTTATGTTGATCATCCCACATGAAGTGATTGTGCTTACAGAATTTTAAATTATTGTGCTGAAATCAAAGAATGAATTGCTGTCAGTTCCATCTCTACTGGCAAACAGAAATAAAGCCTTGAGTTTTGTAAAGTGCCCCCCCCCCCCAAGTTCAACTAGAGGCCTCAGATATTGGAGGAGCTGGTAGAGGGAATTGGGAGAGGAGTGGTAGTCATTGGCTGGCACATCTTGGGGGAGGAGTCATTTCTGGTTTCAAATGCAAGACTGGACAACCTTGCTTGCATTGAGAAGTTTGACTCATACTGGGAATTACCTTTCATAATAGTATGCATGCATTTCCTGAGATCAAGCATTATGGAAGTCACAAATGCAAAAAGAGGGAGTTAGGACCCCAAGTAAAAAAAAAAAAGTCCAATCTCCTACAGTGAGTGGCACAAAAGGGTCAATTGCGGACTGAGGGCAAAGATTGACTATCAATATGTGGAGTGAGAACTCCCCCTCCTAAAAAAAGATTTGCATCATCTAGTGTGACCTAAATGTTGGAGAAGGGAAACAAGTTACTTGAGGTCATTCTCATAAATTGTGCTTACTCTGCTAGCCTAATAAACATATCCTACCTTTGACATTCATCAAAGCTGTCAAAATGGTATATTTATTGAGTTAAACTGGAATAATTTTTCCTTATACAAATACACTGACGTTAAAAACTCTGTTCAGAATGTAAGGCTGCATGTAAAAATACTACTATATTTTATACATATTTTAAACTGTTTTATTTATCTTAAAAAAAATCATAGTAATAATGTGCATTTTCACATTTCTAGTCTCCCAAGTATAACATCAGCTAATTCAAAACAATGCATGGCACTTATCATTTTAAATGACTTTGATGTAATGAGGTTCAGCGGGGATTCAAGGATATTAGTATACCAAACACAAATGAAAATGTGATTGACATTGAATAGCTCCATAGACATCACTTGGAGCTAATTTAATACATGCATGTGTGGAAAGAGTAGAATTCAGCAGGGTACAATAGTTTGTTTCCCTGTCAGCACTTTAATTACCTAATGAAGATTCAGGTCAGCAGTTGCATTAATTTTGCTCAGAGGCTGATTTGGTGAACCTGTCAGTGCTGACATGATTAAAGAAGATAAATCTTCTCCAAAATAATTGCTGTTCCTGCAAGTATAAAGCCTCTTTGCTTTTTTGTTAGCTGAGCTATATAAAGTAATTAACCTCATATCTGAAGTGTGATAATTATACAATTGATTGTTAACAGGGCATCAGCATGATGCCACCTTAGGGTCTTATTTAGTTTAGAAATCACAAAGAAACACAGACTGCAGTGCTTCCATCTCATGCCATGCACATTTTCTGAACAATGGGCAACAGAAATAATAACTGACAAGGGAAAGACTCGGTAAACACTGAAAGGACACAGAAATGGAGGTCACTTACAGCAGTACTTCTAAAAACATTGCAGAAGAGGGCAGCCCTTAGCAACATCTTGAATCAAAAGAGCCTGCTGATAAAAATGATAAGAAGAAGAACAGAAGTGGAAGGTAGTCAAACAGTTGATGCTGACACTTGGTAAAACTTTTAACAAACAAGAAAAAAAGAGCATTAAAAGAGAAAAAAAAATGAGGAAAATGAACCGTGAAGGAATGGCAGATTATAGTAAAATGGAAAAAGAGTGACAATTTCAGTGAAAATAAAATAAGTAGAGAGTAGCATGAAAGCAATTTATGAAATAAAGTTACAAAAGGAGAATTATAAACTATATTTAAAGAAAGGGAAAGCCATTCTCTGCATAAGTGGCTCAAAGGGTAGAGTGGACAGTGTCGAACGACATAAAAGAAGGAAGACAACAAATAAAGCAGATTACAAAAACCAGGAAAAGGGAAAAACAAGAAAAGAAAGAAAAATAAAATAGAATCTCCTAGGATTATAAGTTCATAGGTTCATAGGTGTATACTAGGCTAATGACCACCAAGGCCTTTATAAGCCTAGCCACGTAACCATGCAACAATAAATGGTCCCCCGGATCACGGATTAAAACTAAATACTAAGAAATTGCAGCATCGTACCCTTAGGGAAAACCGGACACTGATGTATTTACCACATAGCTGATGCTGCTTTGAAAGCTGACATAGCCATTAGGGACCTGGACACTTTTGTTGACAACAAGCTAAGCTTGGATTGTCATGTCTCCACTGTTGTCAGGAAATTCTTTTATCATGCCAGACTAACCACTGTAGTATTTCTAACAGATCTAAGGAAGTTATCACTCCCTTCTACTCCTCCTTCACCAGACCCTTAATAAAGTATAATGTCCCCATTTGGTATGTACCTGTCTAGGGATTATGGCCGGCTCTATGCATAGGCAAATTCGGTGACTGCCTAAGGCACTGTTCATTCGGGGGGGGCAGTGCTTTTCCACTTTTTATTTATTTTTTTATAACTAAATAAACATAGCTGTTTCTTTACCTAAATAAACAAACAAATAAATTGAAGAAAAAAATGTAACCCATACCCGTCAATTGCCCGGGTTTTGCAGGAAAATTCTGAGTTTCAAACACAAACTGAAAGGGTACTATGAAATTCTGTTTGGCCCCTTTAAATTATGACTAGTGAGCCAACAGCATCTTCTGATGCTGGTGACATGACAATGTCAGTAGAAGTGTAACCACTACCATGATTGCATGGTCACATACACAAAAAATAGTAATCAGCAAAACAAATATTAATTGCCAACCAAAACTGGCAAGAGAATGTCCTCTAGAATCTGTCTGTCCCAACAGGAGCGGATGAATTAAATGTAAACATCAACATGCAGTAGATACTTTTTAAGACATTAAATATTACACAGCCCAGAAGTGAATCGTGTTGTGCAGGTCACAGTCACAGCAGGTTTTAGTCTGACCATTAGAACAAAGTTGTAGATTCGTTTACATGCCTTTTTTAAAATTTGGATAGCAGTAGATATTACAGACTGTTCAACGTGGTTAAAGCCAGGCTCAACTATGAGGTAGTTTAGGCAATTGCAATGGGTTAATCTTTTCTGAGGGAAGACTGCTGATGGGAAGGTAATGATGATTGTTATTGCTTAATAACGTGGAAGCATAGACACTAAAGCCTGGAAAGCTACTCCTAGAATTTCTGTTTCTGTGAAGATTCTAGTGTCATTAACTAAAAAAGTAATACTGTAAAGTTAAAAGGTACTGGAAACCTAAGTAATACTTTAAAGACAAATAGTACTAGAAACTTAGAATCAAAACTTTTAGTTACATCTTGGCAAGCTCCAGTGTTTGTACTTGTACGTTGGAAGTATGAATGTTTTAGACATGAATCTAAGAACATGACACACTTCCTTTTTGTCTGGTAAACTACTAGCAGCATTCTTTTATGTCAGCAAAACAAGCAAATGTTTGAGTCATACTGTTTCTATATGAAAAAAAATGGCCAGAATAAAAATCTGTAAGTCTAGCATGTATATTTTACTTCTTGTTTCCTGAGCTTTTGATCAGTTTGCTGAATGGTAATATGTTAACTGTTTGCAAATGATCTGCTAATTGGTTAATTAGAAACTGAAGAATGGTGACTGTCTGTTATTGTTTCTAGACTTAAACTCCATTTCATGTTTTACTGAATATTCTCAATTGAGCTCTGAACAAGAGTGATTGTATGTTTATAGTTCATTACTATTTATAACAGTGATTGCAAACTCACCAGTAACTAGCTCACAGTAAGAAAGCTCCAAAAAAATTATATTTCCACCATACCGAGCCCTTATTAGAACAATAATTGAGTACAATGTGCCATTTGGCATGTACTTGACTATACACTTGTAGTAGCCAAAGTGACCTCAGAGGTTTCTCACAAGGAAAATACAGGGTGTAAACAAAGTGTGCCATATGGACGTACTAAAAGCCCTATCCCTTTACTCTGACTCCTACCAACTATTAAGGTGTGACCTATGCCTGACCTACAAGGCATTCACAAATCCAGGATGATGGAGCTTCCACACATCCACAAGTTAAATAGCACGAGAGTCACCTGATCTAGCGATCTAAACTTAGAGATTCAAACAAAACATGCTGGAGAGGCAGATGTGTCTCAGAGTTTGCCCCTTCTTTGGAACAGGCTTCCTATTCACATTAAGCAGAGCCTTTGCCATGCCCTACTCAAAAGCAATTTTGATCAATAGTTGGGGAATTGCAAATTCACACCTATGGTACCACCTACATCCATAATGGATAGGAGCAATCTGTAAGATACTCAAGGTAATGGGCACAAATCCATGCCATTGTCTTGCCCCTAGGGGTCATATATTGGGTAAAACTGGGTTGTTAAACAACCAGAAACTTGGAGTAGAGCATAATAAAATTCAAGCTAATAAACTAAAGCACTAACTACTAAACAGCCAGCATGTAGGAGATTAAAACATGTAATGCACACGGAAGCCTGTAATGTATTTTTGAATGATTTTGTTCTTTTATTATTTTATAAAGATTATTTTAAAGAAAGGTAGCTCAACATTTAAATTCTTGTACATTCTTATACAATCATATACTGTGCTACAAGGTTTTATGGTTGTTTTAACTATGTTAAATTTTGTTACAGTGTTTCTTTTAGGAATGATGAGTTAATAACTGATTAGCATTTCTGATTGGTTCCTGGTAGGCATGTGGTATTACCACCCTCTTTTTTAAAAAGTGGCAGTTTGACTTGTGCTTTATTCTGAAGAAGTTCTTGATTTGGATAATAAAAGAACAAAAGCTCTCAAAAATACGATCCAGGCTCTTGCGTCCATTACATGTCCTATGTGCTAGCTGTTTTGTAGTTTGTGTTTTAGTTTATTAGTTTTAAAATCAGGTTATATTGGATAGGCTTGTAAGGGATCTTAAGCCATTAGCCTAGTAATCTCCTGTGAACCTGCAAAGTGACACTGTATGTAATGCACGAGTACATATATATATATATATATATATATATATATATATATATATATATATACACACACATGCACACACACACGCAGATACACACGCACACACGCACACACACACACACACACACACACACACACACACACACACACACACACACACACACATATATATACATGGATTCACTTTATAATTTTGAAATACTGAAATCCCAAATTTGAGTATCTCAAACTTATAAAGTCGAACGTTGAAAATCGCTAAAGTGCATAATTGCGAATCCGAATATCTCGAATTCGCAGTTATGGCTTTACGGTGCATTGCGTGCGGTGTTGTGACTGGATGGTGTTTCTTGTTGTGTATGGATTTAGGTGTAATTTAAGGTAAGTAAGTGTTTCGTTAGGGTTTTGTGTGGGAGTTTGAGTGTGTGTGAATGTGTTTGTTAGTTGTACATGTGGGTTAGGGCAGGCAGGTGAAAGTATGGGTGTGTAAGTGTTGGATATGCTGGTGTTTGTATATGTGTGATGTTTGTGTGTGTGCGAGGGGCTGTAGAATGTGTGGGTGTGAGTTTCCTTTCTGTGTGTGTTTGGGCAATCTCGGAGTTGGTATATATAAGTAGGGGGGTGTGGGGGCACAGTGTAGGTTTATTTGTTTGTGTTTTTGTGTTTGTTCGTGTTTTGTTTGTTGTGGTTTGGGATGGATGATGTATGTGCTGTGTGGTGTATGGTGTGTTTCTGTTCGTGATTTTGTGTTTCATGAGTGTGTAGTTTCAGGATTTAGGCCATTCGACTTTATGGTTTAGAAATACTGAAGTACTGAAGTTCGGGATTTCAGTCTTTTGAAATTATAAAGTGAATCCATAGATATATATATATATATATATATATATATATATATATATATATGGGTCTACTTCAATAGACTGAAAATTCACTTACTCAACTTCCCTTGGTTGTGTGATCTCAGAGCTGGTATATTTAGTTAGGTGGGGTATGGGGGGCATGGGAAGCGAAGCCCCCCATATAGGTGGTTTTACTTTCCTTCAGTTTTACAATTTTTTCAGGATGGCCAAGCAGTTACTTACCTGGAGTGGGAAGTCGGTGTTCTGGGATGTCGGTGTTCTGCAGTTGTTGGCCTTTTCATCTAGTTATCTGAAAGTCGGATAAGTGAACTTTTGGTCTACTGAAGTAGATCCGCATATATAGTTATTTTATTTTAAAATCAATAGCTGAGCAGCAACAGCCAACAAGTATTAACGGAGCTGAGTAGCTGAGTTCTGATAGATTTTACATGACCAGCAGTGTCTAGGATATTGATGATGTTTATAAAATAGCCTGTAACATCATTTTTGGTGATAACTGAATCTTGAATCCTATTTGAGTTGCCTCAGCTGCTTTTAATTGCTGCTTTTAGACTTCTGGTTTGTAATTCTGCTGTAATGTTGTCTTGCTACAATGTCTTACTTTGAAAGTAGCATGATAATCACTCATAGCTGATGAAATTCCTTTAATATTGTTTGGCTGTGAAGCTTGCGCACATCACTACTTTTCCTGCCTCATCTTTTATCTGTGCAAATTGTGAGTATAATTATTGGGCTGTACGGAGCTAAAGTCCTATCAGAACAATTTGGACTGAAGTGTCTGATGTACAGGGCTTCAGTTTTCAGTGATCTAGCCTAGCATTTCTTCAGATTTTTTTCTTGTGGAAACAGAATAATTGTCAAATGTTACTTTTGCAGTAATTGCTAGGTAAAGCCATTATATGGTAGTTCCGAGTGCTTGAAAATTCCTTAAATTTATGTGAATGTTTTGCTTGGCTGAAGGCCATTTTTACCTACTTTATAAGAACTTTTGTCCAGATTTTTGTTGTCTACAGGTTGAGAAGTATGCCCTAGCTGAATTACGCCCAGATTGAAAGGTTCCAGCTTTTTTATCCTGCAATGAACAGTAGGGAATAAAAGCTATTGAA
Organism: Protopterus annectens; assembly: GCF_019279795.1. Taxonomy (NCBI): domain Eukaryota; kingdom Metazoa; phylum Chordata; order Ceratodontiformes; family Protopteridae; genus Protopterus; species Protopterus annectens. The sequence goes on from NC_056725.1 coordinate 1,417,686,883, forward strand.
GCTAATTTACCAGATGTACTTTGCATAGCTTTCTACTGTTTGCAGTTACATAACAAGGAGTAGAAAGCCCATGGGTTATGAACTAGGAAAAGTGGTAGGTGCCATGGATGGAAGTAGGAATAGGATGATCAAGAGGATGAGGAAAGTTGTTTTTTTATTGAGGAAAGTTCTGTCTTCAATCCTGCACTGGTTGGCAGCTTGATATATCAAGTGGTGGATACATCTACAGGACAGATGTGGTACCTGCCAGTGGCCCCTAATTTCACTTTCTGAACTGCCCTTTATTTTGCAGAAAATCCCTGCTGTTTCTCCATATTTTTGTCCTGTGCTTTCTCATAAATTGGATTGTAGTCAGTCAGTGATGCCAGGCCTTAGAGTTTTGTACTTTTTATTGCTCAGAAAATGTATATTGATACAAAGCCTGCTGTTCTGTTATTATTCTAAGTGACTTAGAGTAATATTGAAAAAATCGCCCTTGATATTTCTGCATTCCCCCACTATTAAGTTGATAGTTACAAATATCCTTTAGTTTGTGTCATATTTTTGGTTTGTTTGTCATATCATTTGTAGTTTCCTGATCAACCATAGAGTGTTTCAGGCACTAAATAATGACAGACATTTGTGTTCTATGAATGCTATGCAAACTTGTTCATTTTATCGTCTTTCTGAGTATGTAAGAGGATAATTTGAAATCTACTTAATTTTTTTTAAATTAACCTTCGGGTGTGCACAGAATGTTTTTATAGCTCGTGTTAGGCTATGGACAGTGTGGTCATTTTATTTTAACCCTCGCCAATCTCAGAGGTGTGTATAGAAGGTCACTATAGTTTGTCTGGGGTCAGTGTACTGTTTAAGTGTATAAGTTGGAAAACAATAGTACGATTGTTCTTATTTTCACTTTTCTCACATTCAAACATTAGACGCACATATGTATGGTTATTTTTAGGGGGTAGGTGTATGGGAGGTCTGCTGTAATATACATCTGACAAAAGCAACATGAACAATGTATTGTGGTCTGTTTTTTTTTGTTCAGTTTTGCCCCAGTGTTTCATCAGAGTGGTATGCAGCAGGTGGCTCTATTTTGGGAGTAGGGATGGAAAAGCTTGGTGTATATATGTTTAATAATGGACACTTAAAATAGATGACTTGGCAGTTTATGCCTTCACCCCAATTTAACTACAGAGAGAGATACAAAGAAGGTGTCTATTTTTTTCACGGGGGGGGGGGGGGATACATTGGCCATAGGTGTGAATGTGTATGACTGTATTGTGAAATGGAAGGACTTCTGCAGCAAGGCTAGCCACCAGGTAATGTAAATATTGGCTTTAGAAGTGACACCCCAACCCCATGTGCAAAAAAAATGGGAAAAAAGGGGTTGTAGCTGGATAGAGTCAGACACGAGCCTCAACTACGATGTAAGTATCCTCACAAGCATTTTATTGTAAACTGTTGTTTTGTTTCTTGAAAGAAAAAAAAACTAAGAATGAAGTTCTTTCTCTCTTTCCTTCCTTATGTTTTTGTTCAGGTGATTACTGTATCAAAAGGCTGGAAAATAGCTGTAAAATGCACCTCAGAACAGCTAAAATTGCATTCCACACTTATTGTGCACTCTGAACAGACAGAACAATACTGACATTCTTTCTCTGCTCATTTTTTTTTTTCATGTCATGTTTGGATGAAAAAGTTGGAAATAGCTCTAAAATATACCTCAAAGCATCTATAACTAACCTGAGTATATATTCCACACTGTTCTGTGGACTGTTAGAGTATGTTTAAAGGATGCAGGAAAAAGCAAAGATTTAGAACTGAAGTTCCTTCTTTGCTCATTTTTGTTCATGCCATTACTGGATCAAAAGGTAGGAAAATAACTCTAAAATGCATCTTAAAGCATTTATAACATCATCTATTTTGGGGGATCACACGACCCCAAACCCCTGGCTTCATTTGATTGCTTATTACCCAGTTATTATAATATACTCTTGGCCAGTTTGAGTGAGCTGAAATGATGCAGGAAAAAGCAACACTGAAAAGTAATACTGAATTTATTTCCTTTGTCAATGTTTTTATTTTTGCAATCATTAAATCAAAAAGTTAGTCAATAGCTTAAAATGCACCTTACAATATCTGTAATTCCATGGCTTCTGGGGGCATACCAGCCCTCCAGACCCACAGCTTAATCTGATTATTTATTCCACAGTTACTACAGTGTTGTCTTGGCAATTTAGGATATGTTGAAAGGATGCAGGAAAAAAACAATGTTGTAGAATAAAACTGAATTTCTTTCTGTAGTCATGATTTTTGTTTAGGCCTTTATTAGATAAAAAAAAATGTAGAGAAAAACTCTAAAACTCCCTTCAGAATATCTAGAACTCCATTGGTTCCTTGGGCCTTGTGGCCTCCAGACCCTTGACTTAATTATGTTATTTTCCACCATATTTATTATAATGACACCCAGCTCTATTTTGGTGAGTTGAAAGGGTGGTAAAAAAGATGAAAAGTAAGATAGCATACAAAAAATAGAAAAAAAGTGATGTGGATAATATGAGAAGGCCATGGTGGACAGTGAAAGGGGGAAGTGGAAAAACTGAGGGGTGTGTATGTTTGTTGGAGTGTATGTGCAGTGGACAGTAGGGGGCACCTTTCACCTAAGGCCAGCACTGCTAAGGATATGACTCAGCTTGACAGTCATTAGTGATTACTCACTAAAATAATTAAGGGCATGACTTCATTGAGCTACCCAGACCACCTTAAAGTGCATTCTCTCTTTTTTGTTTCAACCTAACACTTGAGTGATGACCTTTGTCTAACCTACAAAGACTCAAAGATCCAGTCCTATGTGACCCTCCTGCACATCAGTAAAACTAATAACACCCTCAACACCTGCTCAAGAAATCTTAAATTCCACTAAAACATAAACAGGACCTGTTGTTGAGGTAGATATATACCTCATTAAATCCCTCTTTATGGAATAGATTTTGTTTGGATATAAAACAAAGTAGTTTCCTGATCGTCTTTAAACATAACCTGTATGAATGGATGTGTATTCATAAATATGCTCAAGTTCTGGCCCCTCAACCCTCATGAAAAGGAGTTGAAACTAGGTGTAAATTAGTCACATCTATGGGTATCTACAAAATTGGGTATTGTGGCTGGGCTACTAATGGTTCTCTGGATTAACAGCCTAGTATTGACCTATGAACCCATGCAGCTATGAACTGTGGGCATTTCTGTTAATGCAGTTGGGCATCTGAGGTGTAGACAGTCAAAAAAGTGGTTATAACTGCCGGGTAGATGGGGAGGTGGTCTCTGGATGTGTATAACTGACTCTAGCCTGCTGTTGTTCGCTTAAGTTACAAAAATCATTATTCTGGCTTTGCAGGACTAATACATATTTGTGTGAAGCAACATGGAGTACTGTACTGTACTGTGGCTACTGTTCACATAAAATAAAGTTGAAGTACATTATTGTGGCAATTTTGTAAATCCTCCAGACATCTAAGGTGTACAGAAAGTGGCTGTAGCTGCTGGGTGAAAGGGGCTTCCTATGGATTAAAGTGTCTGACTCTACTGTTGTTTGCTCAGATTAAAGAATCATTAATCTCACCTTGCAGAATTAGAGTGTATTTGTGTGTTTGCATGCAACAATTTTGAAATACATTATTGTGAATTTATTTTTTTTTCCACAATCAGACATCTGAGCTGCACATAGTCAACAAACTGGCTATAAGTGCTGGGTAAAGGGATTGTCTGTGAATGAAAATGAGTGACCCTGTTGTGATTACATTAATCAGTCATTAATCTGGATTTTGATCTAGTCTGGATCCTTTCTCCCTGGGCCTCCGCTGAAAATTGACTTTGTTCCAAGTCGGACTTTCCCGATTAACAAATGTTAAATAAAAAAAAAAAAAAAGAATGCATTTGTATAAAGTATCTAGGAGCATTGATTTTATTTGTGGTTGCACACATTATTGGGGTACATACATAATAGCTGCTGTTATATACAGCATGTTTCCTTACCCCTACCTGCAATAGATTTCCTGCTTGATTCAATTGGTTCTGCTCTGATGTGTGCATCAGGGATCCCTATAGTTTGCATGGGGCTAACTAGACACTGTGTGGTAATTCTTTCTTTCTTTCAATTTTTTCATAGTCTGATCTCACAGGTGTGCAAAGAACATTGCTATAGCTTCTCTAAGGGCAGTGCACTGTTTAGGAGTATCAGTTTGGAATACACTACTGTGATCATTATTTTTTTCATTCATGTCATATGTCTGACTGTGATGAAAGTGAAAAAGCCTTGGCTAAGTCAAGGTATGTAGTATGTACAGTCTGACCCTCATTCAGGGCTTTGATAACCTTTTCAGAGACACCCACCAGACTGAGTAGACATGATTTACCTTTCACAAAACCATGTTGGTTAGGATCCAGGGTCTAAAGGTTGTCTATGTCAATATTTATTAGCTTTGTAAGGATGTCTTCCTTTACCTTGCAGATACCCCTGGAGAGGCTTATGAGTCTATACTTATGTGAGTCAATATTAGGGCCACACTTGTGCAGAGGCACTATTATGGCCATTCTCCAAGTCTCAATCAAATGTTTCACAGGCCACCTGTGGTGGGGCAAACCCCAGTGCTGCTTATCCAAGCCTGTTAGGGATTGAAAGCCTTGCCAAGCACTAACTGAACAATAAGCCATGAGTGGCGTAATTGTAATCTGGTGTAAGAGATAAAAGTATGAAGGAAAAACAAATCCAATAAAAGACTGCAGCAGATTCTAATAATATGTCAAATTTACAACAGAATATGTTACCTAACTGAGTTCTCAACAAGCTATGAACATTACTGTACTACCCTTAACTATGTTGTTACCCATCTTTGATGGACTGGCTACATAATCTGAGTGGTTATAAACTGCTCAGACTAAATTTCTGATTCTCACATTCATACCTTAATCTTAATTCAACCCTTTCATATCCTGAGACTTATTCAGGCTAAGTCTTAGTGTATCCCAAACTAGAATAAATTCAGGTGACAGTGTGGTTTCTATATGTGCTCATAGATAAGGAACGTCCTACCCTTAAATATATGTATTTACACAAATATTACAACTTTCAAAAGATCTTTCCATAATGTTCATTAACAGAACTTGACATAACCTTCATTAACAACAATACAAAGTGCAACTGCTTCATCACATGACTGCTTCATATAGTGTATGACTATATGAAATAAACTTGGTAGAGTTCTATAGACGAACTCAACAAATGACTTGTCTGTTCATATAAGCATTGACATCTTAGTTGCCATCTAGTAAATTTTAATGTAAACTGCATAAAGAAATGATTTCCTCTGTCAATTAATAAGACATTTATAAAGACAGCCTACATGCACAGATATGTTCCGTTAGATGTACTTGTACCATCACTCTGCATGTGTAAGGTTATTTCTCTAATGCACATATTTATCCTCAGTCGTAACTCAAAATGCACTCCAGAGATCACGTTACCTACCTGACCACCAAACAAATAAATAAGATAATAAATTGCCAGGCTGAGTATGATAAATGCTGGTAAGCAGCATTTTAATTAATTTGCTGCTCACCAAGAAATATAAATATATATATATATATATATATATATATATATATATATATATATACGTAAGCTCAAGCACAAGGAGGACAACCACAGGAAAGAATAACAACTCGCCCAGTAAAATTCAACAATTCGCCCAGCAGATAAATTGTAAAGTTCCAGGAAGGCAGCAGGATAACCAAAAGCATAAAATGTATTAATTTATTTTGAACAAGAAACGTAAGCGCTTTCATGGTATTACAATCCGCTTCATCAGACGTACTCTCTACAGCAAACTAATACCCTTTAAATACCTTTTAAATACATTCAAACTGACAATGAAGGGAATGAAACAATCATTCAATTAATAAACTCATTAAAAAATTCATTAAAAAGCAAATAAAATAAAATAATTAATTTAATCCTATCTTAACAATGCATATAATAAATGTGCTTAAAAATATAATATTTCAACAAGTACATGAATAATAGCTTCTAAAAATTATTTACTTAATACTTCTGGATTTAAGCAAAGGTTTCAGGGGAATAGCATTATTACGTCTCCGTCCCCTGTGTGCACCTAATCTCAAAATCCATTTAATTTCTAAGGTTTCCGTGGTGTTAACTATATCACCTAACCTAATATTTACATCCTGTGTTTGCAATACCTGAAAACGAAATTTATGTTTCTCACCAAACTTTGTTGTGTGCTTGGCTAGAGCACTATAAATAAAGCCTTTTGTGGTACAGTATACATGGTCCCTTATACGTTCCCGCAATGTACGATTAGTCTTACCTACATAGAATGAATAACATTCCATGCAGGATGCTATATATACTAAATTCTTTGTTGTACAGGTACTAGAGTTTCTCAATTCCCATAAATAACAAGTGTTGGGATGTCTAAAAAATCTAGACTCATCTACCAAGAGGCATTGTGTACACTTCCCACATTTTTTTGTGCCTAGCCATACTTTACTAGTTGAATCTATTATGTTGTTAAATACTGGATAGCATAATTGGTGCTTCAAACACTTCTTGTTCTTGAATACATATGTGGGAAAATCTCCCACTATATTTTTTGTCATTTCGTCTATTAATAGTATATGCCAATTCTGAGCTATAGTTTCTTGTAATTTATTAATATTCATAGCATAAGGTAAAACTACTCGGAGTTTAAGCTTTGGTGTTACAGGAACTGTTTTCTGTTGATTTCTGGATCTGTGAGAAAAGTATGGTTTAGCTCGACCATCTCTTTCAGATCTCACTTGGTTATAAATTCTGTTAATTTCATATCCTGCATACCCTCTCAATATAAAATCCACCTTGAGGTTGTCTAATTCACTAATATGCACTTCTTCATTACAACACAACCTTGATACTCTCATGGCTTGTCCTTTAATTATGTTGCTAAAAATTCTAGGGTTGTGCATGCTGTCTCTGTGTAAAAAGGTGGGCTTATAACAAGGTTTCCTATACATCGTTGTACTGCATACCCCTTTATTAATGCAAATTTTAACATCTAAATAATCTATATTATTACGTGAATGTTGTATGGTGAATCTTAAAAAATCACTACTGCTATTAATCCTATTGTAAACTGCATAAGTGACCTTTCATCTCCTTTAAAGAGGATAAAAAGGTCATCCACAAATCTTTTATAATATGTTATCTGTGGAATCCATAATAGATGTTCTAACTCCCAGGATACCATCACTAAATTAGCATAGGTGTTAGCGCAACTAGTATCCATTGCTACACCTGATGTTTGCTTATAACAGGTGTCCTGGAATAGAAAGATATTGTTTTCTAACACAATTTCTAACAGCATACACAATAATTCAGCCCTATTTTTGTCAACTAGTCCTTATTTTACCATAAGTGTCTTCACCATATCCATCCCTTTCTCATTAGGGATGGAAGTGAATAGAGCAACTACATCTAAAGTAACCAGTATTACTTCATTTAAATCCTTCATCTTATTAGTTATTTCAAATAAACTAGTTAAAAATTGCTCTGTATCTTTTAATACATAGTTATAATTTGAGAGAACTTTTTTTAACTCTGTATCTAAATAAACTGAAATGGGTTCAGTTAACCAACCCAATCCTGCTACTATGGGTCTAAATTTAGGATACAATGGGTCTTTATGAATTTTAGGCAGACCTTGTAGCCTAGGTAGCAGCGGAAATTCAACAATGCATTAATTAAAGAATTCTTTAGTGATTAAACCCATTCGTAGACATTCATCTAACACATTAAATATACTTTGTTGCATGTCATGAACAACCTCCACTGAAGTTTGTTGATAAGCACCATCCTGTTGTAACATTTCAACCATAGTATTATAATAATATTGGGCATCCATAATTACTATAGGGCCCCCTTTATCTGGGGGTCTAATAACAATATTACTATTATTTCTGAGTTTATTAAGTGCCATTCTTTCATACCTAGTTAAATTGTGTTCATTATTATAAGTTTGCAAAATGTTACCATTATAGATAGCGTTCTCACATGCTTTGAGGAAAGTTTCAACATTAGATGGTAATGGTGGAACATAAACACTTCTTTTAAAAACATTCCTTTCTTCAGCATTTGGCAATGAAGCATCATTATATAAAATTTTCAATTTTCAAAACACTGAAAAAAATGTGGGGCCAGGAGACCTAGTTTGGAACATTTCTTGCTATGAACTTACAGAATTTGAGGTATCATTATGTAACAAAGGTTTAACTTTTATACCTACCACGTCTATAGATGTTAGTGAGGCAGTTATTGCCCTCCGCTTGTTTACTCGTAATTTAGCATTGAAAATTTTATATAATGATGCTTCATTGCCAAATGCTGAAGAAAGGAATGTTTTTAAAAAGAAAAGTGTTTATGTTCCACCATTACTTTAGATGTAGTTGCTCTATTCACGTCCATCACTAATGCGAAAGGGATGGATATGGTGAAGACACTTATGGTAGAACAAGGACTAGTTGACAAAAATAGGGCTGAATTATTGTGTATGCTGTTAGAAATTGTGTTAGAAAACAATATCTTTCTATTCCAGGACACCTGCTATAAGCAAACATCAGGTGTAGCGATGGGTACTAGTTGCGCTAACACCTATGCTAATTTAGTGATGGTATCCTGGGAGTTAGAACATGTGTTATGGATTCCACAGATAATATATTATAAAAGATTTGTGGATGACCTTTTTATCCTCTGGAAAGGAGATGAAAGGTCACTTATGCAGTTTTACAATAGGATTAATAGCAGTAGTGATTTTTTAAGATTCACCATACAACATTCACGTAATAATATAGATTATTTAGATGTTAATATTTGCATTAATAAAGGGGTATGCAGTACAACGATATATAGGAAACCTTGTTATAAGCCCACCTTTTTACACAGAGACAGCATGCACAACCCTAGAATTTTTAGCAACATAATTAAAGGACAAGCAATGAGAGTATCAAGGTTGTGTTGTAATGAAGAAGTGCATATTAGTGAATTAGACAACCTCAAGGTGGATTTTATATTGAGAGGGTATGCAGGATATGAAATTAACAGAATTTATAACCAAGTGAGATCTGAAAGAGATGGTCGAGCTAAACCATACTTTTCTCATAGACCCAGAAATCAACAGAAAACAGTTCCTGTAACACCAAAGCTTAAACTCCCAGTAGTTTTACCTTATGCTATGAATATTAATAAATTACAAGAAATTATAGCTCAGAATTGGCATATACTATTGATAGATGAAATGACAAAAAATATAGTGGGAGATTTTCCCACATATGTATTCAAGAACAAGAAGTATTTGAAGCACCAATTATGCTATCCAGTATTTAACAACATAATAGATTCAACTAGTAAAGTATGGCTAGGCACAAAAAGATGTGGGAAGTGTACACAATGCCCCTTGGTAGATGAGTCTAGATTTTTTAGACATCCCGACACTGGTTATTTATGAGAATTGAGAAACTCTAGTACTTGTACAACAAAGAATTTAGTATATATAGCATCCTGCATGGAATGTTATTCATTCTATGTAGGTAAGACTAATCGTACATTGCGGGAACATATAAGGGATCATGTATACTGTACCACAAAAGGCTTTATTTATAGTGCTCTAGCCAAGCACACAACAAAGTTTGGTGAGAAACATAAATTTTGTTTTCAGGTATTGCAAACACAGGATGCAAATATTAGGATAGGTGATATAGTTAACACCACGGAAACCTTAGAAATTAAATGGATTTTGAGATTAGGTTCACACAGGGGACGGGGACTTAATGATACTATTCCCCTGAAACCTTTGCTTAAATCCAGAAGTATTAAGTAAAGAATTTTTAGAAGCTATTATTCATATACTTGTTGAAATATTGTATTTTTAAGCACATTTATTATATGCATTGATAAGATAGGATTAAATTAATTATTTTATTTTATTTGCTTTTTAATGAATTTTTTAATGAGTTTATTAATTGAATGATTGTTTCATTCCCTTCATTGTCAGTTTGAATGTATTTAAAAGGTATTTAAAGGGTATTAGTTTGCTGTAGAGAGTACGTCTGATGAAGCGGATTGTAATACCATGAAAGCGCTTACGTTTCTTGTTCAAAATAAATTAATACATTTTATGCTTTTGGTTATCCTGCTGCCTTCCTGGAACTTTATAATTTATCTACTGGGCGAATTGTTGAAATATATATATATATATATATATATATGTATACATACAGCAGACAGCCAATATAAGAGATCTGTACATTTTCTGGAAATGGGAGGTGTTATTTTAAGTATGTGTCAATAACCTTGCCTAATATTATTACGTTTTTAGCTACTTAAAGCATTGCCGTTATCTTTATACTTATATTAAAGGATTCAGGGTTAGAAAATAAGTCTGTACAGACATTGCAGACATATTGTAATTATTACTGCACATTATCAGTGTGATGGAGGCTTCACCCCTCCCACTGTACATTTGACATGGTGGTGGATGAGTGGTGCCACCTTGTGGCACTGATACTTAGCAGCTGGTGTGAGGGTGGGATGATGGCAAATCATTGCCAGAGCATGTGTCACTCATGCAAATCATTGACTTGGATATTAACAACATACGTTGGTCAGATCACTTAAGACAGCACATGTATTTTATATCAGCACAAGGGAAAGAATTTTGTTGAGGCGGCTTCTGAAACTGCATGTGTGTCTCATAAGTTGCAGGCTCCTTGTGCATTCTCATGTGATACATAGAGAGTGGCAATGCTCAGGATAGATTCAGATATTATGTGTCTTTTTCTGATGGTTAATACCAGCTGGAATGTTCAGGGACCCAGTAGGGTAGTATAACATACAAATCTATACATCTTCTTTCTAACATCCATGATACCCCTATTGCTGTCCAGGATACAAAGAAGGTACACAGTTAACATCTGCAGTCTGCTCAGGGTCTATCACCTGTAGAGGTGTATCAGATAGAACTTCTACTTGGGAGTGTGAATGCAATGCCTGTGATCAGATCTGCCCACATTGCTGGAATTAAGACATATCCAGTAGTTTAGGAACACTGCTCTTGCCTGCATAGGAACTTTATTCATCTGTGATGCATAACATAAATGAGAAGTGAACACATCTGTACCTAATGCACTGCACTGTTAGGGTTACTTTATGGTGATGAATGCTTTCAATAGCAATGTTACATGTATGACGACTGCATGCAATGTGTAAGTGTCACATCACATGTTTATCAGCAGCTACTATTGTTTGCAATTTGCAGGTAGAACAACAGTGCTTTGGGTCACCTTAAAACACAGCACTACCTTTTACAGGCTGCTGGTTGTGCATATGTGTGATATAGTGTATAACACTATTACAAATGACTGTTAGCTTCTCAAATGGCATAATGAACAATGCACTGAGGAGTCCAAAGGGACACTTCACATGCTGCCTATTTCAAGAGTTAATAAACATGCAGTAGGTCATACGAGTCAAGGTGGAAGTGCAACTTATATAAATTGTTGTAAAGGAGTCATACAATTCCAAAATGTTACAGTCACATTGTTTTCCAGCAGTCTGGCAGTTTCAGTTCATGTATCTTTGTTCTATTTATCATTTGTTGACCAGGGTAGTCCCACTAGACTAGTAGCCTCTTTTCAGGAGAAACTTGAAGTGGTATTTATACTACTAGGGGAAATCTGACCAGGGCTTCAGGGATCTTCCTCTACTCTTTTCAGTAGGTGCTGTGGAATCTGTTACATTCACCTGAGCTGCCGCCAGCTCAGGTGGATGGGATCTCAGTTTAACATTTCATTCAAAGGATGACACACTCAGGAGTGCAACACCACTTTAAGCTGCACTGCAGTCGCAGCAATGAATCTACCTGCTGTGGGAACAGAACCCACAACCTTCTACACCAAAGGCAAGTATGTTAACTGTTGCACCAATGACACTGCAAACCTTGATCAAAACACACTGGATACTTGAGAAACAGAAACAGTGTATCACAGCTCTATTCAGTAACAAAATTCTTTAATTCAAACTGAGTCAAATTTGATGATGAAATATCAGGTACTGTCTTTTGTATAAATGAAAATCTCGTCAGTATTAATGCTGAGGCAATGACAGACCTAAGATGTTAAACATGTTTGTGTCATTTGTGATGAACAACAGCTTATTTATGTTGGAAACTTATATAGTCACCTTCAAGTCATATGTTCAATGCTCATTTGTCAGTGTCTGTGCCACTGTTTGTGTCTTTCCAGCTAGTAGTAACTGTAGTACAAGGAAAACAAATATGAAGAAATGGTCAAGTCTATTGATGCTTTAACAGACTTTACATAAAAAGGGCTAACTATCAACAGGTTGTGCCAACATACATTAATGATAAAGGCTTCTATCCGAGTTATAGAAAATAAAAAAAAATATTAAAAAAAAGTTTAAGATAATAAAATGAAAGTGCCTCTGTTTTTATATAAATTACCTGTGTAGAAATGCTTGATTGATTCAATAATTAATTTATTCATTCCTATTATTTGCAGAGAATATATAGACTCAGTCTGTTCTGCAAGTTATTAGAATTAGAATTAGAATTAAGATACGGAAATGGGAGCAAAAAATTAGAAGCGCTGTTACAACTGTATTAATAAGACGTTTCTAAGAATTGTAAAACTCTTGAAGTTGGCTAACCATATGGCTTTTGTGGCACTGACTTATACATTGTGTCATATGCACTCCTAGTGGCTAATTAAATTGAAGAATATTACAACTAATATTACAACTCCCGAAAATTCTCTGTTTCTTAATATTTTACTAAATTGCTTGATTGATGTTTTCAGTGGTTTCTAACTGATTATTCTTCTTGTCAAGGAGTTTAATTGCTCCTGTGGACCTTTTAACAAATACTATAATAAAGTGGACTTGGGTCAAAAGAGTTCTCATTACATGTGTATAAAGAGTGTTATATGAAGCACTGTTATATAAGGTGCACTTCTGTTATGTATCATTGTAGAACAAGGGTTGATAACATAAAAACTGAAATGTTTTGATGTTTTTAAGTGAGAGGATACTGTTTGTTTTGAAATGTTCAATACAAACAAAGCATATATATAAAAAGTTTTCATTCAGAAATCAGAATCTGAAAGTACACATTTTGCAGTGGGTGCACTTTAAGCATCAGACAATAAATGAAAGTGTGGGGCAGTGAGTAGTACATATATTGTATGCTAGATTGATATTACATTATTGCTACTTTATCATCACTGGCATTTTGAGACAGTGTTTCTTCCATTTTTATAAATTCATAGGTTCATAAGTTAGTACTAGACAAGTGGTTTGAGCAATAATCTGTACCATAGCGATGGACTCTGGAAGTACTGTAGTAGGATTACCTCCCTTCTAGAAAAAGGCTATATTATTAATCCCAAGAGTACATTTAAGTAAACCTAGCTAATCAAAATTACTTAGCTTGAGAGAGGCTAAAGATTTTAAACTTTTAATAATTATTATTATTTTATTTTTTTTAATTTAATTTCACCCATTCAAGAGCATGATTGGTTTTGCATTTGAAGTTTTAGAAAACAATATACATCCACTGTGTAAAGGTATTATAGCTCAGAAATTATTGCTCTCTCTTTCATTCATTTATTTAGCTTTTTGGTTTAAAGGAGACTTTGACATCTGATGTCACTCTCATGTAAACAGCAGTAAAAAGTGTGCTGTATCTGTTTTTATTGCTTGTCACATACAATTTATTTCAGTACTCAGATGCTTTATGCTTGTTTAATTTTCCATCACTACCTTTAATTTACTTTTGCAGAGGATGCTGACTAAAAAGTCAAAGAGCAAACTGTGAGCTCCTGTTGTTTTCTGAAATTGTGAAGGTGAAACACAGGATGTATATACATACATACACACACACACACACACATATATATATATATATATGTATATAAAAACTAAACAGGGCTAGTATTAGCAATTTGGGAGTGCACAGAAAACGTTAGTTTTAGGGCCCCAGCACATCTGTTCTTATGTAACACTACCAGTGCATTCAGACATAAGTTTTACATGTTACATTTCTTTTTATGTATATATGACAGTCTACATAAGCAACATTCTAAATCACAAATGGCTGACACAGAGAATGACTTTTAGCTGCAGTGACTTTACATTGTGACAAGTCTCTGTACCCCATCAAAGTAATGAGCTTCATAGTGAGCCAATCAAACCACAAAAGTAAGTGGAGATACAGTTAAGCATACAATATGTCTCGGGTGTAGAACAAATTACAACATTGTTATATATGCCGTTGCCAACCCAGGCCTATGGAGACAGCACTTAGACATTCACAATGCTAGCTTCTACAATGAGCAATAGTAACACAATCTCTCACATCTCATTTCCTCAGTCCTACAACTTTCAGAGTTGTCTGCTACATGCAATGCAACAACATGATAGCTCGAAACAATGGCTTTTTAAATGTGGACCTCACTGTAAACTGCTTGACTTGCAAGTGTCCTACACTCCCTGAACTTACATATGCAGACTCCATAGCTGTTCAACATCAGGGAAGGAGAAAGTTCCCAAAACAGGCAGCCACTTGTTAAATGATTTCAGAAAGATCATCAATTAGAGATAAATAGAGAAACTGCTATGCTATTGTACATGAAAGAGTAGCTTATATAATTTTGAAATGAGTTTTTGTATACAGTTTACTTGTGTCCACATGTCTTCTGTGGTTCGGTGTTTCCTCTTTACTCAACACCTTTCCAATATTGTTTCAGAGATCTACTTCAGACATACTGTCTAGCCCCCCCATATAATTTTGGTTGGCAGAGCATCAGCAGTCAAACAGTCCTAGCACTTAAAATTTATTCTGCAGTTCATTCTAAAGATATTGACAGGAAATGGGCACACTCCTCTGCCACATCCATGCATCATCCTCCAATTTTCTTCACTCGAGAAATGTTCGTACAATACAGACCAGATGTAACAATACTGTCTACGACATACCACCTACTACCAGTCTTCCATTTTCTAAACAATATCCAACATTTAGATGACCTTTACCCTTTGTAATAGGAGAAGCATGCTAGGATCATAATCTGTCCATCTACCACCCCATCCAATCAAACATCAGTACTAAAAGAGAATACTCAGATATGCTTTATATCCTCATATTCTTCAACCAACACCAAATCCTACAAGCCACAGACACCCTGCCATTGTTCTTCAGTCTTCTAAGGCTTATGCAGTAGCATTTAAGGTACAAACATTTAAATATGGTGATCTGTTGCTAGAGGTAGTTGGCACATCATGTAGTATATATTTCTTCTAGTAGGCAGACTAATTAAAGGTGTCATAGATGGTAAAACATGCATACGGAGAAATATATTTGTAGAAATGAAGAAATGTATGTGTTTTCAAGAATATGTGTGTCTGTAAGCACTGAACTATTATTCACATTAAAAAACTTGTAAAGCTTAAACTACCAGGATTTTTTTCTACAGGACAACTTAGCAGAAACCTGGAGGATCTAAAACTTTGATTTAGTCCTCACTGTAAGTGAAATAGAGGAGAAGCCTGATAAAGTACAGTGTGCCATATTTCTACATGCAGCTGGAGAATAAGCCTAAAAGGTATTTTTTGATCTTTCTTGTAGAGCACTACATTGAATCAACAACAAATAGACAGAAGTAATCCCACAAGGAGTTTGCCATTTATTCACAAATTACAAGGGCACGTGTTGCTATACAAACTGTAGATGCTTATGATACTGAGATGAAGAATCCAGCTAAAGATTGGATATGGAGAGTTCAAGATTCACTAAAATGGGCATGATATTTTGTGGTATAAGAGAATATCAAATAGGAGACAGTCTATTTAGGGAAAGAAACCTGAATTTTTTTCAAAAGTTGTAGATTTATGTAAATCAAGAGACAGTAGGAAATGTGGTCAAGCTACAAGTAAAAGGAAAAGATGCAAGCATGGTTTTCAAGTGACTGAAGCAAGCAAAGCTAATTGTTGTGCAAACTCTAATATGTGTAAAACTCAAAAATGATCCACGTAATGTAGAAAACAATCTATGAATGCATCTGAGAAAGTGCTTCTTCATGGAGAAGGCTGTTGAACTATGGACTAGACTCCAGTTTTCTAATACATATGAGAGATGTGCTGCATTTGAAGCAGTAATTCCCCAAACTGTCCACAGGTTTGTGTGCCATGTGGGAGAGAGTGCGTGAGTATGTTCTATGATGGGCTGGTGTGCTTTCCAGGATTGCTTTCTCTGCCTTGCCCACACTGATTGCTAGGATAGGCTAAAGCTCCTCCATGACACTGAATTAGAGTCTTGTTAAAGAATGAATAAATAAATAAATGAATGAATAAAAGATGGTGACTGAATGTAATTGTTCATTAACTGTATTGCAGCATTTTTACTTGGATGTTTCTAAATACTGTTTAACTGTTCTGAATATTCTGATGACAAATGAATGTATTATATTATTAATTGTACTGAAACATTTTAATTGTATAGTTATTTGATATTCTGACTAGGGTCATGGTCAAAAGGGGGGTTTAGACCAGTTCACTTTACCCAGTTAAAAATATTAAATAAAATAAATGAACACATAATTAAATACATGGATTAATTCATTAATTCTTGAAATTGTATGGAATCTAAAATATACTGCCACCCCTTGTACCACGGAAAGGAATGGTTGATTCTAATAGTTTAATATTAGCTGCTTTGTGGCAACAAGTGTTAAAGAGAACATGTTCTGATCAGTTTTAGACATACTGAAGTTTATGAAACAAGCTATTTTATTATAAATTCATAACAGTGAATAGAAGACTGAGTAGACTGCTGGAATAGATGATGGAAAAGTATTCCAAAGAGACATTTATGAGAAAGGATGAGAAGAAAAGAGGGAAGGAGGGAGGGATAGCGGGGATGTAGAAGGATAAAGGTATTTAAATGGTAGACCAGGAAGGTCTATTGCCTTCTGCAGGCAGGCAGATGTAATGTAATTTGTGTTGTAAATTCATGCAGACTTAAGCTGGTATTTCCTTCTAAACTAATAACGTTTTGTCAGTGTTTCTGTCAAATAAGTGTTTCACTTATTTTGCAATCTGTTGTAGAGTGTGCAACCTGAGTGTAATTATATAAGTTTATTTTAATGCTTCATTAGAAGTTTAAACATTTCTTTTCACAGTTATTTTCCCTTCGGAGAGTTTACTGGAAGAATTTCATGAATCTACTAATATGTCAAGCAACATTTATCACCAAATATATTTAGTTATATGTGCCAAAATACCAACATTGTAGTTTAGATTGTCTTGGAGCTAATTACAGAATTGTAGATTATGATTTACTTTTAACAAAAACTATTAAAAGAAAAAAAAATCCTTTCTGTTGGAAAAAAAGCTAAAAAAGAGACAAGAAATGAAGAGGGACAAATATCTAAAATGAGGACTCCAAGACTAGTTAAGCAGGGAAGTGAAAACGGTGAGGATCATAAGCAGACAGGTGAAGAAAACAGGTGGTAGAGCAAACGTAGAGTACGGAGGAAAGTCATTTTATGGAGTGGCTTGCAAAGAATTCCACAGCAAACCTTAGACTGGGATGCAAATAAAGTAGGTTACAGGGTTCCAGACCCAGAATATTATACTTCACCTCAATATCTGGTGAATATGTATGCATGATATGTGTGTGTGTTCTTAATTACTTTATGGATATTTTTCAGAAAAGGAGAACCAACCCAACCACTAGACTCATTTACTCTGGACTCAAGAGAATATGTATTTCCCATCATATTATCAAGGAATATATTTGTTTTACGATTAAGAATAAAGCACTACATGGCCTACAGTTTCCTTGGTTTCATTTACCGTATTTAGCCTGTCTCCTTATTCAAACAGGGATCATCTAAGCCCGACTTGCAACAGCTGATCATATCAACAGAACTCTCCTCTCTAGCATTAGATGCAATAAAATTATCTCCATACTTTAAGCCTTAAAGAGATACTTCAAAGTGGAGCCAGCTCAGAAGTTCTCCACTTTGCATATAACTGATATGTTTGATAGGTTTTACATATCAGTAAGACCTCATATTATTTAGGGAAAATTAAACAAAGAATTATAATTTTACCTCATCCCCAAAAACTTTTGAAACAGCTGGAAGTAACAGAACACAAACCTTTTTTCTCAGAAAAGTCAAACTATTCAGTGAATGATCTTTTACAGGGTTACTTGGCACAATTTTCCTTTAATGTAGGGCAAGCCCCCTGACTTTATTCTGGCATAATTGTGGCCAACCTAGAAATTTAGAAACAAAAAGAAGATAGAGAAAACCTTGGGTCTAAACAAACAATAAACCAAGACAAAACCCAGGTAACACCCAGTCAACAAGGAGACTGAAAAACTTCCAACCTGGAAATTTGATACATATGTGATGGGACTGACCCTCAGTAAAATTATGGTGGGCAAAGATTAAAGAGTTAATTGAACAACTTATTGACTCATCACTGTTATGAATTTATAATAAAATAGCTTGTTTCATAAACTTCAGTATGTCTAAAACTCATCAGAACATCTTCTCTTTAACAGTTGTTGCCACAAAGCAGCTAATATTAAACTATTAGAATCAACCATTCCTTTCCGTGGTACCAGGGGTGGCAATATATTTTAGATTCCATACAATTTCATGAATTAATGAATTAATCCATTTATTTCATTATATGTTCATTTATTTTATTTAATATTTTAACTGGGTAAAGTGAACTGGCCTAAGCCCCCCTTTTGACCATGGCCCTAGTCAGAATATCAAATAACTATATAATTAAAATGTTGCAGTACAATTAATAGTATAATACATTCATTTGTCATCAGAATATTCAGAACAGTTAAATAGTATTTAGAAACATCCAAGTAAAAATGCTGCAATACAGTTAATGAACAATTACATTCAGTCACCATCTTTTATTCATTCATTTATTTATTTATTCATTTTTTAACAAGACTCTAATTCAGTGTCATGGAGGAGCTTTAGCCTATCCCAGCAGTCAGTGTGAGCAAGGCAGAGAAAGCAATCCTGAAAGTACATCAACACATCATAGAACATACTCACGCACTCTCTCCCACGTGGCACAGAAACCTGTGGACAGTTTGGAGAATCACTGCTTCAAATGCAGCACATCTCTCATATCTATTAGAAAACTGTAGCACTCCTAAAAATGTGGTCACAGGAAAGATCTGCATACTGCTTTTAGGAGGTGCTCCAACCAAGAACCAAATTGGAGTGCTAAAATCTGGGAAATGATGATGCTAAATGCAAAAGCACTGCTGAATTTAATATATGTAAAGCTAACTCTGATTCTAAGTAGGGGAATGTCATGGTGGTTATTGGCTTAATTCAGTTCTTTTATACAACTTCAGTCTGTCCAAAACTCAGCAGAACATAGCATTTCTAAGAACCATTACAACCCAGCAGAGTCAGGCATTACCGTATAATGTTTCTTTATAGGTATGGATGCAATATCATCTAAATTCCACTCATAATAAGAGAAATGGCAAAAGGAAGACAGAAGGTTGTAGTCTCTTCTTAAAAGCACAACATTTATTATTAAACACAGTAGATAAACCCAAAAGATAATTGCTTTCATCTCTGACAGCTCAGAGACTTCATCAAATCAACTCTGAATTGTCAGAGACAAAAGCGCTTATCTACTGGGTTTATCTACTGCATTTAATAATAAATGTTGTGCTTTTAAGAAGAGACTGCAACCTTCTGGCTTCCTTTTGCTGTTTCTCGTATTTGGGTTTGTGGTTTCGTGATTTTAAATTCCGCTCATGTTGAGAATATGGTTTAAACATCTCTTCTTCTTCTTTCGGCTTTTTCCCGGTTAGTGGTCGCCACAGCGGATCACCTTGTCCGCACATTGATTGGCAGTGGAGTTTTACGGTGTCGATTTGCCAGCCCGGCGCCCAACCTTCCACAGAAGGCACACTCACACGCACACCTAGGGCCAATTTAGAGTGTCCAATCCACCTGCAATCCACCTGCAGCATGTCTTTGGGATGTGGGAGGAAACCGGAGCACCCGGAGGAAACCCACGCGACCACAGGGAGGACATGCAGACTCTGCACAGAAGGCACCCCAGCCGAGGATCGAACCGGAGAACCTCTTGCTGTGAGGCGGCAATGCTAACCACTGCACCACCGTGGCCGCCCATGGTTTAAACATCTCTACTACATAATAATTCTAATTCTAAGTAAGGGATGACAGACCAGCTGTTGGTTTACATTCACGTATTTATATTTCCTTCACTTTTGAAAACATAGAAAATTAAATAAAAAAGCCATTATTTTTCTTTTTTGTTAGTTCATTCATCGGATTTTAGTAACAAGATGGTGAACCTAGTTAAAGTGGTCATAAACACTGCTAATCCTGACTTGGGTTTTAAATGTGCAAATAAGTAATTGCACAACTAGCAGTCACCACAGGCAGAGAAAATGGCTTTTTGTTAGCATCAAAAGAAGCAGGTGAATATCAACTATCGGAAAACCTTAAGAACAGTGTCTGCCCAAACAGCTAAAGTGTATGCTGGCATTTTGCTATATCAGTTTCCTCACTGCTACGCAGCATGTACATAATGTGTTACACAGATGGAGGCTGCACATTAGAGACACAGTCTTCGCTTTGATTTTATTCTTTAGAACATCAGTCTCCCTATCAGAATCAGTTGCATCGGCATTCCTCTTGTCAATCTCATTGACGGATTAGTGCTGAGTGAGGGAGGAGCTATATATGTCACCTGATGAAAGCTCTCCACTGTCTGCTTCTGTACCTTGGACCTACATTAACCATTCTTTGGTTAACAGACAAATATTCTTTCACTGCATTTATTGGGATTTGACAACTCTTTTTTTTTTTTTTTGCAAATGCAATCACATATAAATGAAAGGTGTGAGAGATCACATACCTTTCAGAATCATGGCATGCAAAAAATGCTTTTAATCAGATTTTTTTACCATCTTCCAAAGGCAAGTAAAATAGCAAATCATTTTGTACATTAACACATCATATCAGTTATGGACAAGGATGGATGTCCATTGGGCCCACCTAAAATCACTACGCAACAGTCATTTCCTTAAAATTTATATAAAGGTCTCTTTAAAACAGCCCACTCTTCCACATTTCTGACAGTTTTAGGTAACTGATTCCCATGTTTAACAGGTCACTTACAGAGTCCGTTTGTATTTCTCGGCTTTCCGTTAAGAGTTCTAAGTACATTTGAGTTCTTCTGACAGACATGAATAATTAGATGTCAAACCATGCTATTTATTGGATATAATGAGCTTATCTAATATCTCTAGATTATTGTCTTATCTACAAAACCTTTTGACTTGATATTCTACAATTTTCTGTATGCGTTCTAGGCTGGTCTGAAAATGGTACATATGGATTGGCACAGTACCTCTATTAACAAAATGCATAAATACATCCTCATGCCTAAATAGGTTTGTTGAAGGCTAAGCAGTATAAAAGGTAATAATCTTCAGTTGCTCTATAAATGTAAATATGATTTCTGCTTAAACACCTACTTTAAAAAAATTGGAAACAACGCAAGTTTGTATAATATTCACATTTCAATATTCCCAAGCCACAGACTTGTTTGTACCATTCTTTGAATTCACTTTTTTTCAGAATACATTTTGGAATACAGGGCCATAAGAAGCAGCTGTGTTCCTGCTTAGACCTTACAAGACTACATAGGTTCATAGGTTCATAGGTTCATACTAGGCTATCTGCCCTAGGGCATTTATAAGCCTAGCCAGAGTGTGTTTGGCTTTCGCCACCCATTTTAAATTAATTTTGCTATGCCCTTTTTCGAGGTTAGTATACTGTGCCTCTGTCTAACAGTGACACAGAAGTGATACCCGGGATAAACCTACGATCTCCCATCCACTCATCAAGATTCCTCTTGAAGAGAGTCAATGAGGGACTCTGCCTAACCTGGACTGGGATTTTATTCCAGAGTGAAGGGAGCCCCTGGGTTATGAATCTGTCCCTCCAGCATGTCCTATTTATTTCAGTGCTGAGGTTCAAGTCTCTCGAGCGCGTAGCTCGATGGGATTTGGATTTTCTGAGGTGCACCATGTCCATTAATTCCAGGTTGGACATGGCTTTATACATCAGGCACAGATCGCCTCTGAGCAGGCGGTGTGCCACTGAGTAGAGCTGGAGTTTCTTTAACCGGGCAGCATATGGCATTGTACTCAATTATGGGCCTGATGAGGGATGAGTAAAGAGGCACGATGACCTCCCCTGATCTAGATGTGAATCCCTTCATGATTAGGTGGGCTATATAAAATGTTTTTCTAACCACTTTGGCCACGTGGTTGTCAAATGGGAGATTGCTATCAACTTGGGTCCCCAGGTCCCTAATTACTTCTTCTGTACTTAATGGATTACCACCTATGTGGTAATTTGTGGGCACTTTGTTTTTGCCAAAGGGGATGACTATACACTTTTTGGTGTTTAGCTTGAGGACATGGCTCTGGCACCAGTTGTCTGTTTCTATGAGGCCCTTTTGGAGGATGCTTGTGTCAGCTTGAGAGTCGATTATGGCACCCAGTTTGCAGTCATCTGCGAACTTGGTCAGCCACAGTCCTTCTGTGTTGGCCTGTACCTCTGAAAAATATATACCGAACAAGAGAGGTCCCAGGAATGAGCCTTGTGGGATGCCACTTGTAACTGGTTTGGAGTCTGACATGGCTCCAGCAATTCTAACCATATGGGTTCTGTCCTTGAGCCAGTTTGCAACCCATCTAGTGACATAGGGATTTATATTTAAGCTGGTGAGCTTATCTATAATGCCCGAGAGGGGTATTGTATCGAAGGCTTTTGCGAGGTCCAGGTAGGCCGTATGGACCACCTTCCCCTCGTCAATGGCCTTGGTGACTGTTTTAAAGAAATCAACCAGGTTTAAGAGGCAGGATCTGCCCTTAACAAAGCCGAACTGGGTAGGATCCAGTGTCTGTAGGTCCCCAATATCTTTATTTATGAGGTCCATGATGATCCTTTCCATAGCTTTGCAGACCAAGCTAGTCAGGCTTATGGGGCAATATTTTCCAGGATCCGTTGAGGCACCACCTTTGTGGAGAGGGACTACTGTTGCTGTATGCCACTCTTTGGGTACATATCCTGTAGTAAGGCTGAGATTGAACAGTAGTTTTATGTTTGGGTTCAGCTCTTCTTGGAGTTCATGTAGGACGCAGCCCGGGACACCGTCTGGTGTCATTGATGCTGTGTTTTTTGCTTTGGAGAGGGTGGCTCTTACCTGAGCATCTGAGATGTCAGGGGGGCAGCACTCTGCAGAGATAGATATTTGCCCTTTTGGTGGGGAGGGGGAGGAGAAGTTTGCGCTGAACCTGTCAGCTAGGATGTTGGCAATGTCTGTGGGTTCGGTGTATTTTTTGTCATTTTGGACTAATTCTGAGCATATCTGGGAATTCCCACCCAGGTTCCTAACATAACTAAAGAAAGCCTTGTGATTATCCTTAGTGTCCTGTGCAATTTTTCTCTCGAAGCTGGCGTTAGACGATTTTATGAGTGCCCGTAGTTTTTTGCTAATACTGATCAGAGATGCCTTCCCTTTTTGGGATTTTGCTCTATCATGTAGTAGCTTCCTCCTTCTATTGTATAGTTTGTTTATGGCTGGGGTCCACCAGACAGGACGTCTGCCTTTGGAGGATTGGGTCTTGGTTTTATTTCGGATTGCATGATCCATGCATTCCTGAAGGTGTTCATAGAATGCGTTTATAAAGGATTCTGCAGTCTGGGACGTATTTTCCACAGGCCAGGGGGCTTTGAAGGATTCCACCTCGGTTTTGAGGAGAGTAAAATTTACTTTAGAGAAGTTTTTCACTGTGGTTTTCTGGGCAGGGGGTGGGGTCGGGATGTGAATATCCAGTGAGATTAGTTTATGGTCTGATCTTACCAGTGAGGGATACACATAATGATTAATTTAAACCTTGGGTCATTAGGATCTGATAAATCTTAATTGGCAAACAATATCTCCATATCAATCTATGAACATGTTATTAACATGATCCTTGAAGGACATTTGATTGTCTAAGACACCTAGATCTTTAAAATGAGACACCTATTTCAAATCCATATTACCAATCTGAGAAGTCATATTTGCCTTCTTTGACCAAATTGACATATATTTAGAGCTGCTTGCCTTACTTCTTATCTTATTTTCTTTGGCCAAAGGAATAACATATCTAAAGGTATTTAAAAAAAATCAAAAACTACAGTCTTCAGTATGTGAATCAACCTTTCCATGCATTATGATATCTGTGCTAAATGAATAGAATTTTGACTCATTCAAGGCAATGTCAGTAAGAGAAATATTAACTAAGAAAGGACTCTAAACTTACCTTTGGTGTGTACCTGGATAAGTTGCCTTCTAGTTCTTCATCAGCCATCTGTCTCTGGACACCAGAGTTTACTTAGAAAGATAGGTTCCTAGCCTGTTAATTGGTGAGGAAGAGATCTTTAAGTTCATTTGCCAGATGTTAATGGTGCATTGTGTCAAAAGCATGAGAAATGTCTATCTACACTACATCAGACTTGCAAGGCCTGATTTGATAAACTTATTATATTATTATAAAAAATGGAATTCAAGTGGTAGAATTTCTATATTATATTTATGATTTGATCATCTCTTAGTTCATTTGTAAAGTTTGTAACAATATGCATTCCATTGGTTTTTATTAGCTTTTCCAGTGTATGACAAAAGGAGATGGATCTACAATTTCTCACATCATATCTTGCGCAATTTCTCACATTATATCTTGCCTTTACTTTAAAATATTGGCCTCACCACAGTTTTTTACAGTCTGAAGGAAGAAAATATTATTTGCAGTTGTGAAGCAAATATTTGCAATAAGGGTTCAGCTCATCACATTCTAAGGACTATGTTCATTATAGTTAAATCTTTTTACTTTGATCAGTCAGCACTGTTGGTATTTATTGATACAATTTAGCTGTATTGGAATAATCATAGAAAAAAAAAACACTTTATTATCTTTACTATTTTGTTGCCAAAGCTAGTTCATACTTTAGTTTTTTCATAACAGGTGCTTAATTTTTTTTTGGTCAGTTTATTACATTAACATCTTAGATCCGAATTACCAATGGTCTTACATTTGTTAGGCATCCAGTTTTTGTATTTACCATTTTATTAGTCAGTGATGTCAGTTTCTTATTTTTGCCTTATTTTTAAGTAGGATAATTTCTTAAATATCATAAAGAATACATTTTTCAACATTTAATTTGAACTTCAGCCTTTTTTTACTTTATCTGCACATTTTCAGAATTATTTAACCATTTATATAAGTTATGTAAAAAAAGAGATCAGTATGGACTGGATTATTTCTGCATTTTGTATCATTTAAATACCATTACATCAGCTGTGTTTATTAGTAATCACTGATTGATAAATCATAGAGTAGCTTATAATCCACATAAGTTCATTCTATATAAAAAAAGAATGTCTATCATATCTGACCCTCTTGAATATTTAGTGATAACCTTGCTTAAATTCTGGTCAATTGGATACGTTGCAAACATTATTCTAAAACTGACTACTGTTGTCACCAGTACTCCATCATATATCATATTTTTGGCAATTACACTTCCCCATGATGATTTTAGATGACAGCCAGACAGGAGAAGCTTCAGTTTATCTATATCTTCCACTAAAATGTGGGTGGTCTATATATGCCAGATATTATAACCTCCTCATTAAAGAGATTTGGACTGAGCTTCAACAAAATCTGTTTTACTTTTTCTATTATAGAACTGAAAAGCTTTTCATACTTCAATAGTTTTCTAATCTGCTTTAGACATGTCACATCTTCTGTTTGGATTATTTGCCTTACTCGGTTATAGGTTTTATAACTGTTCACAGCATAGACACATTCTGTATTCTGGAAACATGTTTTTGTAATTACGCTGATATCCCAGCTATTACATTATAACTCTAAGTACTAGACTGGACACTTGTTATTTAAACTTTTTGTACTGCAGTGACTGCAGACAGTATAGTTTCAAATATAACAAAGAGTGATCCAAGAAACCCCGTCCTTTTTTACTGTATATAATGGGGATGTATACGCATTAAGAATATAAATTTTTCTGATCATTCTCTAAACATGTGCACTCTGTTCTTGAACACTATGGAAATATAGATGGATTCTATTTTTACTAATAAATGACATTTAGTTACTGATTTTTTCTAACCACTGTCATATGACATTTCCTTTTTAAAGCATTAATATGCATATGTTTTAATACAGTATTTTTCTAAATCTTTCCTTAGTTGTTTTTTTTTTTTTACTGCAAGAGGCAAATGGTTAATAATTCTCTATAAATTGTCTGTATGAGAGAAAGAAGAAATGTCAGTATCTAGCTATCTAATCCACCAATATTCTACCTGGTTAACAGCCTAACAAATCTGAGGCTAGGATGTTTAGGGATGCACCGTAATGAAATATGAATCTTGTCTACAAAAAATGACTTCTGTTCACTCTCTTCAAAATGTTACACTGAATGTATTTAATCAGACTAGTTAAAACAGATGCATAAGAAATTTTAAAGTATAAAAAAATTTCAAAATAAATATAATATTTCCTAAGATGAATCAAAAGCTTTTAAAAATATTCAAGGTTTAAAATGGACAACATTTAAGCTTGACATTAAAAGTAGTAATTTTGTAGTATTAGGTGAACTGCAATACATGCAAATACATTTTGAATGCAAGAGGAGTTCATTGACCTGTTATAGAAAATTCTATTTTTCTGTGTCAGAAAGTTACACAAACTATTAAAAAGAAGTATTAGATTACACTTTCTTACATTAAAACATGTGAAGCATATGACTAATAAAAAATTTAGACTGATATATTTTTACTACTTACCCAAGATTTATAAAAACACATACAAAACTCCCCTGGAAGATTTATAGTTTCAGGTATGGGGCTTTGAGAATGATTAGGATATTAAGCCAAATACTTTTTCTCATATGTTAGTAAATTACCTTTACACCAACAGGATAGTAAAGATCCGATCCAGAAGTTAGAAAATATTATATGGAAGAGAAATAAATGTTGTTTAACAGTAGATGTGATGATCTTGTATAGTTATATCAAACATAAATGTGGCAGGGAGGGTGGGGTTTATAGCCTACAAGCCATATGATGCACTTTAAACAGGTTATATTATAGACCTACTTTTTTGCATTTATTCACAACTCTTTTTGTCTTTGATTCACTTTTTTTTTTTACTTTCAGAAATAAGGTACAAACATGAATTTTGGTTTGCTCATCCAAAACCAGTGAGCTATGGCTGACTAGCTTTGCAGATGACTGCAGGCTGGATGCTGTCATCAATTCCCCTAGTGATGTGGCCATCCTCCAAGAGGGTCTCACTCAGACAAATGATTGGTGCCAGAAACATGGCCTCAAACTGAATACCAAAAAATGCATCATCATGCCTTTTGGAGAGAGTGACATCCCCACAAATTATCACATTAATAACAATGTCCTCAGCATAGCAACCTGACTTTTGACCACCATGTTGCTTCCGTTGTATGGAAAGCCTTCTATATGGCCCACATCATAAGTAAGGGTATCTCATCCAGGGACAAGGAGGTCATAACATCCCTGTATTCTTCCCTTATAAGGCCCATTAGTGAGTACAATGTCCTTTTCGGCATGTACCTCACAAAGCACATGCAGCAGCTGGAGAGACCACAGAGGTTCCTCACCAGGGGAATCCAGGGCCACAAACATCTACCATACACAGATAGGCTAAAAGCCCTATCCCTCTACTCAGTTTCATACACACTCCTCAGAGGTGACCTCTGTCTGGCAAACAAGGTGTTCACAGACTCCGCCTTGATGGGAGTGCTGCATATCCGCAAGTCAAGCTCCGCTAGAGTAATCCACACATGTGGCCTCAACCTGGCCTGTGACATCAATAGGACTTGTTGGTAGGACAGATTTGTGTCCAAGAGGCTCCCCCATCTGTGGAATAGACTCCATTTCCATGTAAAGCAGAGTACCTCTTTACCCCTTTATAAGCGCAACCTGGATTACTGGATGGGAAATAGAAAATACATCCCTGGGATTCCACCCATGTCCCTGCTGGACAGAGGCATCGGGTGCTGATTTGTCTAAACATGGGCAAAACTCTTGGCTAGGCTTATAAAGGCCTCAGGGCCAATAGCCTAGTAACCTCCTATGATCCTATGCTAATCTTTTTATGGATCTTTCTGAAACTTGGTATTTATACTGAAAATCAAGATCAAGTGAGCTTTTGCCCTTCTGCTCCACGGGAGGTTTCTGTCCTCCCTGAGCTCGCCTTAGTACACCTGCATTACTCTTTGACAGGTGTACTGCCCCAGTCAAACTCCCCACCTGACACTGTTCCCAGAGAGGGTTGCAATTGGATGCCCGGGTGCTTGAAGCCAGAAGCAAGAGCCCCGATAGGGCTCGTCCCCCCACCTCACTGGGTCAGTGAGAAAACAATAACAGCAGAGGTATTTCACTGCCGGCATATACCAGCTACCAGATTTTTCTGTGATTAAACACTACAGATTTTTAGAAGTCCCCATCTTACTTTGTTAACAGATATCAGTACAAGTAAAACATTTGCTGAACACTTAAATAACAGTAGCTTTGGTATATTTAGTATATGTAGTGATTATGCAAAGTATCCATCTGAAATAACCAACGGTATTTTATACAAGTATTATTGAAGACTTTCTATTGGCACAGAATGTCAGCCACCTCTTAAAACTCTGTATCCTTACCTCTATCAAAGAACGCATCTCAGATTTATATAGAGCATCTTCATCCATCAATAGACCAATTATCTCTGACCCCAGACTCCACCAATAATCTCAGTTACCTAATTTCACTACTTACTAGTACATCATAAAATGGTATAAAATGATAGCAAAATGTAATGGTTCTAAAAACACCCTCCAACATATTATAATTCACTCTTTATTTATTAGACAATAAAGTGCTGTAATAGCAAAGCCTTTGACAAATATTTTGACCAAACCCTCACTACAGATTTTCTATCCCAAACATGCTATCATTGTTCCTCTTCTAAAAATAAATAATCCCTCCCCTCCATTAGATTTTATACCTACAACCATTTGCCCTTTAGCCAAAATACTAAAGAAGTTAATTTACTCACATATTTTATATTACGTTAACACCTTCTCTGTCTTACCCCCTTACCAACAGGGGTTCATACAAGGGTTTAATAACCGATTTGTAATAGACTAGACACCAACATTTTTTGTTGCAGTTCTCACTTTCTTCTAGAAGCCTCCTGGATATTGCAACTCACTAATATTAAAATTACAATTCAGCAGTAGAAAAAAGGAAACAATTTCATTCATTCATTCATTCATTTACGGTATTTGTTGACTGGGTATGTCCATCCTGCTGGATCTCATCTTCAAAGCTCCAAGATAACAAATAAACATAAACTATTTAGTATACATTACATTAAATCACAATGACACTTAACTATTATTAACAATGTTTGCACTGTGAAATGTAAATAGACATATTAAAAAAAATCTTAGTAAATTTGTTAAAACAAATCCATCAGTCTGGGTGTGGTAAGGCAGGGAGGTTATTCGCTAACTAGTGCAAGTAAATCTGAATGCTACCTAGTGAGCAGCAGATGCCTAGTACAATGTAAAATGAATAACATTGATTAACTAGCTTCTATACATTAAACCAGGCTATGGGCTGACTAGTACAAATAATTCTGAAATCTAAATAGCGACTAATTACTGAACATATGATTGAAATGGGAAGGAAAAAATGCAGTAACAGTTCAATCTTGATAACAACTAGCATCAAATAATTTCATATCACTGGCAGAAAGTTTTGGTATGACTTATTTATATTATTTAATTATATTAGTTATGTATTTATTTATGCTACTTTATTAATTATGTTATATTTATTTATGCTTTGTGTTGTAGCAGTAATACTGAAAAATCTTTTGAGTGCTGAAGTACAAGTAAAGCATATAGACTAGGTCAGAGGAACAGTACCCAATAAGCAGCTTTGAAGACTTGATACTGAATACCACCCTTGCTGGGTCTGTGATTGGGAATATCCTTCCTTCTACTTTCTGTCTAGCGTATTTTGTCTGAAGCTCCCACATTCAAGGGCTCATGTACCCTCTCATGGTAGATGTTGTGATGTCACATTTTTTTGTACCAAGAGACTATGCCTAGCTCAAAGCCCACTGGGATTTTTTTTCATTTGCTTGCATAGTTTTCCGATCTTTGTCATGGAAACATTTTTCTGTCTGATACCTATAGCATTTAAGCCATCAAAGTCTAACTTCAAAACCATAAGCCACAACCCAGACAAATGCTGTCTGTATAACTAGGGAAAGGAAAGCAACATAAAAGACTTCTAAGTACCAGTAACTCAATTCAGCTATCCAAAGATCTGGGGATTAACACAGAACTTTAGAAGACTTCTACCAGGCCCTTCACAGCCTAGCGTTAACTTCTCAATCCCCTTATGTAACTTCACCCTTATAAAGTGAAGACTTCGGTTCTTGCCAGTCTGTCAGATGATGACAGGTCTGTGAGAGGTGCAACAACATTCAGAGTTACATACACAAACATCATCAAGTCACACAGTTGCACAGCTGGACCAGTGTCATAACTGGAGAGGGTCCCTAGATTCTCTTGTCCACAGCTTATTATATTGAGGACCGAAGACTCTTCTCTTCAGGCCTCCAACATGGTTCAACAGTGCTTCATAGCCCAGAATGAGGACAGTAGTAGATCTCAGACACCAGGGCTTATGACCTGGGCCCTCAACATCAATCAATTGTTTGAGACTAGTGGGACCTGTCATACAAAATGCAGAGTGCTTCTTTAGAACACATTGCCTGATGCTGGTATCAGGCTTACTGCAGACATCTCCTGTTCTTGTTCCACATTTGATAGGTGCATTGCCATGTGCTGCCACCACATTGCTTGACATTTGTGTCCATTGCAAGCCTGACCCCACAACATCAATGGATGAGCAGGTAGAAATAGAAGTTATGGGACAGTGGAGTTTCCCTCTCCTTCTGTATCATAGAAGGCCTTAGAAAATTTGAATGTCATTATTTCTCAGTCAGAAAATACAATGAGACATATCTCACCCACACAGCCCCATGCCAGATAACCCACCATTTAGGAGGTAAGGCAGTGCATACAGCCTACTTCGACCTGGCCAAGGCCTTTGATACCATTCCTCAGTCAGGTATCATTGATAAACTCACCAGACTAGGCATCAATCCTTACATCACTAGGTGGGTTGCAAATTAGCTCACAGACAGGACCAACAGAGTGAAAGTTGTGGATTCCAAGTCAATCTGTTGACCAGTCATGAGTGGAGTCCCACAGGGCTTGGTCCTGGGCCCTCTTTTGTTTGCTATCTACTTCTCAGAAGTCCAGGCCAACACAGAAGGACTCTGGCTGACCAAGTTCTCTGATGACTGCAAGCTAGGAGTCATTATCAACTCCTAAGTGATGCAGACATCCTACAAAATGGCCTCTCCGAGACCAATGACTGATGTTGGAGCCATGGCCTGAAACTTAATGCCAAAAAATGCGTTATCATCCCCTTTGGAAAAACTCAGTTCCCATGAATTACCACCTTGATGGGAGCCCACTGAACACTGAAGGGGCCATAAGAGATCTGGGCACCCAGGTTGACAGCCACCTCACCTTCGACCACCACATTGCCACTGTGGTCAGAAAGTCCTTCTACGTGGCACATGTTATAACCAAAGGTTTTGCATCCAGGAAGAAAGACGTCATCATCCCTCTCTACTCATCCCTCATTAGACCAAGCATTGAATATAATGCCCCGTTTGGCATGTACCTGACCAAAGACCTACGACAGATGGAGAGGCCACAAAAGTACCTCACAAAAAGTATCTCAGGCCTTATACACATATTCTACATGGACAGATTCAAGAAACTTCAGCTGTTTTCAGTCTCTTATCATTTACTTAGAGGTGATCTCTGCTTGACTTATAAAACCATGTCCAACCCAGCCCTACTTGAAATGCTACACCTAAAGAAATCCCAATCCCCCCACTCCACACACTCTAGAGATAACAACCTCATTACCACGATTAACAGAACATGCTGGAGGGCCAGGTTCATCTCCCAAAGACTGCCTGTACTCTGGAATAAGCTTACAATTCATGTCAAGCAGAGTACCTCACTGGCCCTCTTCAAGAGAAATCTTGACTAATGTATGGGTAACAGAAAGTTCACTCCAGGGATCATTCCAGCTGCCCTTCTGGATAGGGGCACTGTGAACTAACACTGGGTGGCACGGTGCCTGGGCAGTTTTTTGGTGCTAGGCTTGTAAAGGCTCCAAGGCCATTAGCCTAGTACACACCTATGAACCTATGAGAAACTTTCAGACTCAATGAAGTTCATTATGGATTGGACCATGACCTCATTCTCTTCCTCCACGAAATGCCTGAATGAGTACTTGGGAGGATGAAGAGGATGAGGCTTAGGTTATTCCCCTTGAGAGACGTTATCAGTGCCAAATATGGACAGCCTGGAAGCATCCAGAGTCCCAAGAATGCAGATGCTCTCTACAAACTCCTGCCTGAGAAGAGTGGAGATCTTGATCATCATCCAAGAGCAAAGTGCTACATGATGTCTTTGGTGCAGCATTGGTCTCATACCAGAATATCTTATTACTTTGCCACTTGAAGAGATTCTAAAACTTTAGCTAGGGTAGATGTTTGAGTTGAGGCTTTGTTAGCTTCATCTCTCTGTGGCACCTCTATGGACTTCCATACTCCCAAGAGAATCAGGCACTGCAGTAGAAAAGTGTTTGCCCATTTGCCTGTGTTTCTAGGAGAAACTGTTAAATATTTTGTCCATGGCTTCCACAGTAGGCTATTATGTTGCAACTTTGACCATGCCCACTTTATGAATATGGTAGCATGCTCATATATGTGCCTATGGTTCCCCTTCATATGATCGAATGTCTCTAAACTTGAAAATCATAAACTCGAAACCAGAATCTCGAATTTAGAGAAACTCGAACATATGAAAGGGACAAAAAAAAAATTAACACCTTTCAAATGTTTTCGCAGGGGGGTGAAGCCCCCCTGCACCCCCTGCACACCCACTACTTAAATATACCTACTCTGAGATCGCACTATAGTGAAGGAAAGGAAAATCTCCCATTTTGTGCTATATGCGTAAGCGCAAAACGGAAGATTTTCCATTCCTCCGCTATAGTGCGGTCACGGAACATTCACATTTAAACTGCTAGGCTACAGGGGGACCTGGCCCCCTGCAATAAGGTAATTTAACTTTTCATTTTTTAAACCTAAAGCTCCCATTCACAATTTCAAGTGAATGGAAGTTCAAGATTCTGGTCTCGAGATTATGACTTTCGGGCTTCCATTCATTCGATCTTGTGAAGGGGAACCGTGTCTATACAGGACAGTGTGATTAAGATTCTCCTTCCTCATTGAAGAACTCATGTAAGACATTCTGGATACCCCTTTCCTGAGAAGGTTATTTTTAGTCAGCTTTCCACTGTACAATGGATGACACCTAGATAAGGGAACAAAAATTCTCACCATGGTGGTGAGACTCATTGAACCCACTGGTTTTCTTTTTCTTATAAACCAGGGCAGACTAGAATAATAATAATAAGAAAATAAACTCCTTTATTGTGGATGGGAGTCTGTTTCATAGCAGTGGAATCCTCTGCAAAATAAACCCGTCCCTTCAAATAGTTCTTTTGATGTTGCTGAAGATGTTTAGATCCCTAAACCAAGTATTTCTGATGCCATCTGATTTGCTGATGTGCCAGAAATCCATCAGTGATGGATCAGAGGATGCCTTGTATGTTAGACACAGGTCACCTCTTGGTAGTCTACAGGATACCTAGTATAGTGACAGGGCTTTGAGTCGATCCATGTAGGTCATGTTGTTTAGTCCTTGTATCCTTTTAGGGTCCCTATAGGTTCACTATCATAGGTTCATACCAGG
Source organism: Protopterus annectens (assembly GCF_019279795.1). NCBI lineage: Eukaryota > Metazoa > Chordata > Ceratodontiformes > Protopteridae > Protopterus > Protopterus annectens. The sequence continues at coordinate 1,417,721,104 of NC_056725.1, forward strand.
CTAATTGCCCTTTTGGGTCACTTTAAGCCTAGCCAATTACCCCATGTGAGAATCAAACCCTGCACCTTGCGTCTACAAGGTAAACACCTTAACCATTATGCCATCCTCCCACCCCTGCCCAGATACATGCCAGAGGGCACATTATTTTAATGATTGGTCTAATGAAGGTGGAGTAGAAGGGGACAATGACATCCCTAAATCTACACACAATCCCTTTGTTTTTAAGTAATAGAAGGACTTTCTTACAACAATAGACATGTGAACTGAAAATATCATCTAACGAAGAAACTGTAACCACACTGATTAAAAAAACAAAATTATTTATTAAGACGAGTAACATGAAGCGCTTTACGTCCGATCTATTGACTCGGACTTCTTCAGATGAAAAATAGTCACATGGCAATATTTAAATGTTTTATACCACCCCTCCCATATGACGATGTTTTAAAGTCATAAAAAACTTCCTATATATTAAAATGTGATACCTATTAAAACCACATTAAATCTGATATATACAATACACTTAAAAACATATACAGTCTGTGTCACTCACTTCCTAGGTTAAATTAACTTAGGTTTTAGGGCATAAATGAGTAAATTTGCTGTACATTTACATAATACAATTGAACCCTTTTCACATGTTTTAACTTCCCTCAGTAATTCGTCAGTGTTATTCACATTTATAAACTTAATGCATGTCTATCATAAGTAATATACTCTTCCTGTACATTACTTACTCATGTAATCATTCTAAATCCTAAGTATAATTACTGTTAAAGGTGTTATCTAGTGAGGCTTTTAAGTTTTAAAATGCAGGAAATTCAGTACACCTCATACAAGCCCGGGTATCGACAAGAGTCTAATCGTAATTACCATAATAATAATTAATTTTGCTCAAGTAATATTGATGATAGTCCTCCCCTAGTATCTACTGGAACATGATCTATGGCCCTAAATTTGAAAAAATGTGTTGGGTGATTAGTACAATGTTGTACTAATGCATTTTCCGTTTTACCCTTTGCAATGCAGTAAATGTATAGTTTCATATTATTTCCAGAACAATAGACATGAGTTGGCCAAAGGTTAGGTCACTGTCCACAGACGTTTCCAAATCCTGAACAACTGGATCAAATCTTAGGGGCATATTGTCAATGTGGTAGCTCTCTGGGGTAAATGACTTCCCAAAGAATACAGTAATGCACTTTTGGCAATTAATGTCAGACCATGATTTTTACACCAGTTATTTACTTGAAACAGACCTTCCTGCAGGATGGCTAAGTCACTTGTGGATTCACTGACTTCTCTGAGCTTGCAGTCATCTGCGAACTTAGTCAGCCAGACCCCTTTGGTGTTCACTTTTACTTCAGAAAAGTAAATGTCAAACAGGAGAGGGCCCCGAAAGACTCCGGTGGTTAATGGTCTCTTTGTGGAGGTAACTTCTCCCATTTTGATCACCAGCATCCTGTTTGTGAGCCAGTTGGCAATCCAGCAGCTAACACAGGGATGTATTCGCAGTTTATTTAGCTTTTCTACTTTGCCTGAGTGGAGAATTGCATCAAATGGTCTTAGAATGCTTTCTGCTATTCTTTATAATATTCTGTAATGTTCTTGTTATTCTCCTCAAAGACCTGCATCCAAAATCCTGCTCTCTTCATACTTCTTGAACTCCCTCCATTTTATCATCTTCTCTTTCCATGTTGATTTATAGCCCTTTGCTTGTATTATGTATATGAGCCTTAAATGCACAACTCAAAAGTATCCCTTCAAATCAGGTAATCCTAAACTACCTTGTTCTATGGCAAGAATCACCTTATCCCAATTAACTCTTGGCTTCTTCCTCACTTAAATAAATTAGATACATTTTTTACTAATTATGGTCCACAATTTCTCCTCTAGTTGATAAAAAATGCCTGACCTGTATATAAAACTAACAAGACTAAAAACATTTTCACTGCTTGTATTTTACTTTCCATATTCATAACCATGAGCTTACTCTCTGCTCAAATATCCCTAGTTACCATAACAGAATCCTTTTTAATCCATACACTTGAATATCTCATCGTTTCATAGGTATATACTAAATTAACAATGAACAGGACCTTTATAAGCCTACCCCTGCAGTCCAACCCAATTGTATCCCTATGTATCATGGGTATTTATTAGGAGAGGGTATGTTAGGAAGTTTCTAGAGGCTATGCGGGGGGTATGTTAGTTTGGGCATTACTGTCTGCCTGTGTCTATCACAGGCATAGGGGCCAGACTTGGGGTGAATTTCCAATTTCCCATTAATTAGTTAAGGTTGCGCTTAAATTGGGCTAGGAATGGACTCTACTTCATATGGATGGGAAGCCTGTTCCAGAACATAGAAACCCTCTGGGACACATACATGCCCAGCCAACATGTGTTATCTATGTAAAATATGGGTATTGCTGGACCAGTTCATAGGTTCATAGGTAGGTACTAGGCTATCTGCCCAAAGGCATTTATAAGCCTAGCCAGAATGTGTTGGCTTTCACCGCCCTCTTAGATTAGTTCCCTGTGCCTCTGCCCAGCAGAGCCACTGAAGTGATCCCCGGGGTAAACTTCCTGTTTCCCATCCACTCATCAAGGTTTCTCTTAAAGATTGTTAGTGAGGAGCTCTGCCTAATGTAGATTGGAATCTTGTTCCAGAGCATGGGAAGTCTCTGGGACAAGAATCTATCCCTCCAGCACATCCTATTTATTGTTATGGTGAGGTTTAGATCCCTACAGTGTGTGGCTCGAGGTAATATGTTTTTCTTTAGGTGGAGCATGTCCATCAATTCTGAGTTGGACATGGCTTTGTATGTCAGGCAGAGATAACCTCTGATAAGGTGGTATGCAACCAAGTACAGCTGGAGTTTCTTCAGTTGAGCTGCATAGGGCATCTGTTTGAGGTCAGTAATCCCCTTGGTGAGGTACTTCTGTGGTCTTTCCAGCTGTTGCAGGTGTCTTGTAAGGTACATCCCAAATGGGACATTGTACTCTATGATGGGTCTGATGAGTGATGCGTAGAGGGGCACAATTACCTCTTTTGATCTGGATGCAAACTCTTTTTTGATTAGGTGGGCCACATAGAAGGATTTTCTAACCACTTTGGCAATGTGGTTATCAAAGGAGAGATTACTATCTACTTGGGTCCCCAGATCCCTTATTTCATCTTCTGTATTTAGGGGCTACCACCTATGTGGTATTTGTGGGTACTTTGTTTTTTCCAAAGGCGATGACTATGCACCTTTTGGCATTTAGCTTGAGGCCATGGTTTTGACACCAGGTATCTGTCTTATATGCAATTTACCAGTATAGTCTTTATTTTCTTCATTTATTTTATATAATGGCATTAAAAATGGGTACTACGTTTAAAGTGTTGCTATTTGGTCACTTCTCAGCACCCAGAATATTTAACAATCATTGTGGTGGAAGATTTTACAGCAAGACGAACTTCACACAAGCACCTCCCTTAGGTAACTGACTCCTGGGGGCCACTTTAACAGACATCCTTGTGGAACCCCCCATAGCTCTCAACTTATTTGATTAAGAATCAGTGTTAAAGGCCCAAAATTCAATAAAAAAATGTAAATATTTTAATAATTCACTTAAAAAGTTAATAGAATAGCATGTTTGGTACCAACTTAAATTTGCTGAACAATAGAATGTAAGAAACTCTAATGTCATTATTGACTGAAAACAATCCTCAGTGTGGTTTACCAGAAAATTTATATTTTTACAAGGGACAGGGCAAAAATATTTATCAAAATAAGTGATGTTCTGCAAAATCATGGACAGATGAAAGGTATTTTGTCCTAGATTGGGTACTTACATGGTTGCAAGCTATGGCGAACAACATAAAGAAAATTTTTTGCTAGTTCTGTCCCAAAGGATTAAATTCATTAGCATGAAGCCAGCTAGGTGGTGTAGAGAAAGAAAGGCTTGGTTAAGCTGCAGGAGACCAGAGTTCAATAAGTGACTTGGGTGCCTGTATGAGGTAGTGGGGAGGATGGGAGTGAGCAGCCTCTGCCAGCTCATCCATCCAGAGGAAGAGGGGGAGGTAGCTTTAGCTTGCCTTTTAAGTGACACTTAGTGGAACCACTAGGTGTTCACCTGCTGAAGTTCTAAATCAGTCAAGTGTACACTTCCATAATGCATTCATACTATGCAGCTGAGGATAATTAGGATATATAGCTGAGGAAGTGGGAAGTGGCATAGGGAGGCATGCTCCTCCTCAGGAGACAGTGACTGTGGGTTCACTGCAGCCACTGGAAGGTGCTGCTATAATGAGGGGAGAGGGCAGACCACCCTCCAGGGCTACTATCCTACTCTCTACCACCACAACTCTCACTAAGGAACAGAGGATTGTGATTCTCTGGCAGAAGCGATTGGTCCATAGTGCTCATTGCCAGCTCAAGAATGTCTCTACTCCAGTTCCACTGGAATGAGTGGACCAATGGACAAGATCCTGTGGGGAAGCAGAAATATATATATGGAGTAAAATAAACAAATAAATAAAAAGATTCATTAGCATGAGTTGGACAGGCTACCTGTTGGTTGTTCTTTCTTGTTGCGAGAATCCAGGAAGTCATGTTTCTCTCTCCCTGGGTTAAAGTACCACATTTAAACCACTTTCAGTTTCTGAACCTGATAAAATGAAAATGTTTATATTGTCTTTTACATGTTTGAGGATGCAGGTGTTGTAGTGGATAGTAAGATGTAAGGGGCTGGGGGTCACCATTCACTCATTCACCCACAAATTTTGTTCTACTGTCCAACCCTGTGTCCAATTCACCCACAAATGTCCAACCCTGTGTCCAATTCACCCACAAATTGTATTCTACTGTCCAATCCTGTGTCCAAGCCCTGGATTTCTGGATAGCATCTACCAATATCACTATAGGTTTCCCCTCTTGAAGACAAATTAATTGGAGATCAAACCAATGAATATTTCCCCATCAAGGTTGAGAATCCAGATCAAGTCTTCCATGACCTATGGACAGTGGTCATCCTGGAGAAGGGGGATGCTCATAAGCCAGTTGGAGCTGTGAATGATATTTCATACCATGAATACACTGAAGTAAAACATTTGAATCTAGTTTGACAAACAATGCATTGTATGCTACCATTATAAGTAGGGAGGTATGTTGTTGGAGCTCCTTTGCAGAGCTGGAGTGCAGGTCAACAGAACACATCACAGAATGATATCATGAAGCAGTCCCATTTTCAGATATGTAAATTGTACTGCTATACTCTCTAAAATGATCCTGTAGTCCTCTCCTGGAGTCGAGGGTTTGGAGGTCCTGTCTGGTCAGACTGTTCTCTGACAGTCACGTTATAGTGACCTAAATGCTGATCACCTGGGAGAAAAGTCTTCTCCTACTTTTCTGCTCAGTGCATCAGATAGTAGACATTATTTATTTTTGACCTAAGACAGTGACACTATTTATACACTCCATAAATTAAGGAGTAACTCTTTCTCAGTTTTTGTGGCCATTTTCCTCACTATCATTAATAATCTCCATATAAGTAGGAATTGAGGCCTGGGTACATATTTGGGAACTGGACCACTAACAGAGGTTTAGGTAATATAAATGTATCAGACTACAATGCTTGCAGGAAACATTCTCTGGGATTCATTAGTAAGTGTACACTGTTCTGAGTGAGCAGACACAAGTATAACTCACACCTTCTTTCTTCTATCATTAATTTTTCTACTGATTTTCTTGCATCTTTAGATATTGTGGAGATTCATAAAGGTTACCACAAACTACAGACTACATGCACACTTAGTGTAATCTTTCTGAATGACTAGAAAGCTCAAAAATGTGGTAGGAATGTCCTTAAACACAAATCATGTACGCTAAGTGTAGGTGTTAATGAATCTGGCCCATTGTTTTTTCTTTTTCCCCCCAAAAAGTTGCAGAACTTTACAATTATAGACTATATGTTGCACATTTGCTTTGATGAAGAATTTACACTTTCAACCACCAATGGCTTTCTTTATGTATATAATTAAAATTATATTTGGAGATTGTAATGATCTGTGTTGAAATTTCCAAGAGAAAAATTTCAAAATAAAAATGATGTAGCTTTTTGAGGATTTTAAAAACAGTTGTCTATTGCAGTTTAACTTGAGCAGCTTATTCTGTGAGCATAATCATAATAGTTAACTTTAAAACGTGTATAGCAATTAGTTATTTAATGCATTTTAGATAAATATGATCTGCCTAATTCACCATTTATTTTTAGATTGTTTTGAAAATCAAGAATGGGCAGATATTCTTTTCTACTTATATCATACATTAAATCAACTTTAGAGATTAAAATGTGTTTATTATTTTGTATTGTAAACCAGATTTCCATATCTAAATAAATTCTATCCATTAAATTGTGCTAAGTAATTCAGTCTCTCTTAACATTTAATTCCAAAAGACCAAATCCATATTTTTAAGCTTATCTCAGAGTATTTATGTATACAATTTCTAAATGCTTTAATTTGTTGTTTGTGTCAGTAACATTTGTTGGATTACTAGTGCTTAAGTAAGTATTTATCTAATATCCACTTCATATTATTTAAGGTCTGCATATGTTGTATATGGTATCTCTTCAGGCTGTCAAGTTGAAATTCCACAAGCCTGAGTTGCCTAAATCACAAGATGCTAAGGACTACGACACTGATTGCTGGTTTACATAGGAAAACACTGCTGCTGTGATTTGTAAGTGAGAGCTGGCATTGATGCCACTTTCTTGGAGAGGTTTCCTCCTTCTCCCTTCCTGGACTTGCTGTAGTCATAGAGTTCATATTTAAAGTTCAGGGGTATGGGGTACTTGCCTCCACATTAGGAAGTGCAGGGGAGTTGTCCCCTGCACAAAAAAAAAAAAAACAAAAAAACTTTAGTTTTCACCTTTCTGCATTTTAGACATCAGTTTTCAGTGTTTCTAATGCTCAGGTCTTTCCTGTTCAAAGTTTCATAGTAGAACCATTGTATAGTGATAATTTATTTAACCAAATGATTTCAAGCATTTTTTTCAGTCATCTGAATAATCAGAATTTAAGCATTAAGCTATTATTTTAATAAATGAAGTTATAGCATATGTTTCTAAGTCAGGATATCTTCTCACATTATCTTTCCATTCTCTTACATGCTGTCCCAAAACTATTCTAGGCTTGCTGAGGTAGTATAAGAACTTCAAAAAATGCCATTTAATTGGTTAATATGTTCTTTAAAAGGAACTAAAGAAGCTGTCTGTATAATGAATACCATTTTGTGTAATACAACCATTTTGACTAAAACCAACCCTCTTTCGTAGAAAACAATAACTTATTCCATGTATTTGTTATAGTTTTTACAGTTGTCTTAAAGCTTTGTATATTTTATTGTTGCTATTTATTTACAATTCAATCTCTTTACTATCACATTTAAATTCACTATTAGTTTGATCAAATAATTTAACTTTGTTATTTGACAAGGTATTAGTCTTATTCTGATTAAACACCTGACCTGGCATCAGTTCAAAATATTTTAATGAGCTTTGTATATTTGTTAGTGAAACTTTGATATCATGTATTGTTAACAGTATATTTTTGGCAAATAACAAAATTTTAGAAGATATTCCCCCAGATTTACTATTCCTCCTTGCAGGACTAGCTTAGTCCTGCATGGATGCAGACGTTTAGGAGCAGAACGGCAGCACACCATGCATAGTAATGAGGAGCGCTGCCTGAGCTCCTAATCTTACATGGAGCATGTAAGAGTTCAGGGGGCATGTCTGAGAGCAGAGCTCTCAGAATATACACTCCCCTACAATGGAGAACAGCAGAAAGGGGTAAGAAATGAGTGAGACCGCTCATAGGTGCCCGCATATCCCCACCAACATTCCCCTCATGTACAACAGCAAGTAATCACCAATAAAATGAACAAACCTTTTATTTATTTATTTTAAAATCCGATTAAAGCTAACCGTAGGTGTGCGGGTGTGCCCATCACTTAGCTATGGTTAATGCAGCTTAAATGGCTGAAGGGGATAACAAGGAAGATATATGCAAATGAAGCAGCATAGCAATAGTGTAGTGGGCAGAGCATTTGCCTTACGAGCAGGCATTTCCAATTCGAGTCCCACTGCAGCACATCCATTTTTCATGGCAAAGCACATTATGACTAATATTTATGTTGCATAACCCACTAAATAACATATATTTATGAACTGGATTACTGCAGTAAATGCACATATGAGGTTTTAGTGTTATAATGAATAAAGCACTAGTAAGCAGGTTTAAGCACCAATAAGCAGTAGTAAGCATATTTAAGCACTAGTAAGCGAGTTTAACCCTGTTTGCGAGGGGGTAAGCAATGCACACACAGGTTAAGCAATTTTCAAGCTAACTCTCTGTAAGCATATGTAACTGGAGGTTAGCATTGCTTATCCTCATGCAAACCTGCGCAAACCCATTTACAACTGCTCAAAAGTGCCTTAATCACTCTGTATCCAACGGCCCTTGTTTTGCCCAGCAACAAAATAAACAGCCATGCAGGTCTCAAACCCAGGACACTATACACCATAGTCATAGTAGTTAACCACCAAGTCAACACAGAATTAAAGAAAAATGAGGTATCAGCAAACAAGTCTTTACCATAGTAAAACCAAACTGAACCTGTGAAAGGAATCAGTATACAGACATATGTGCCTTAACCAACTACATAACATAAATACATGAACCGGACTACAGCAGTAAGGCCAGAAGACAGGTGTAATTGCAACAGAGTGTTGAATTCCCCAATAAAACACAAGGACCCCATACAGTGTATGTACACATGAATCATGGATACAAGGCATACATATAAGGTGTAATGAATAATAATGCCAAAAAGGAATTATAATGCAAAGTCTAATGTAAGCAATGCTAAGCATTGCACAGGGCAGCTTAGGAGGTGTAAGCAATGTGTATGCCAGCTAACTCAATGTGTCCAGTGTTATACCCCTTTAAACAATGCCAACCCTAGGTAAGCAGGTTTGCCCATAGCCTAGCCTTTTCAAAACTGACCAACCACGGAAAAGTGTGAGAAATTGGCCCTATTTAAACCCAAGAGGTGGGAATACATCCCATAACTGGCTGTAGCTTCCCCTTGCAGGCACAATGGCAGTAAGGGGAGAAGGTGTGCACTTTCGGGCACAGCATTAGTGCATCCAGGAGTCCAAAGTCATGGCAGGACTCCTTGTCAGAGACCATGATCAGAGACTACTGCAGGGCCAGTACCAGGGCTCCCAATATAAGGCAGAGGGCTGGGACCATCTCGCCCATGACCTCACCAGTGCCACTGGCATACCCCAAACTGGTGAGTAGGTCAGGCATCACTATGCTGACCAGAAGTGGTGTAAGGGGCACCTCTTGGAGGAGTGGATCCAAGAGGCTAGAGCGGCAGGGGATGCTCCAGTTGTGTGTAAGTATCATCCCACTATGTGTGTAATAATTGCCAGCTCAGGTATATCATGGATAGGTATGACTAAATATTCCTCTTATGTCCACCACAGCTGCAATGGAGCTGGCTATGAACCAGGAGGCCCACGTCAGTCACCTGGCGAGGTTGCAATGCGAGGCAGGTCAGTAATACTCATGCATTTACTGTCATAGGAAATAAAACTAAAAGTAGTAGTAAATTAAATGCCTGTATAAAACCTGTATTGTTCAAGGCAAGTACTGCATACACTAGAGAATATGACAGGAAGAGTCTCATTTTGTTTGTATGTCAATAAAAGTGTAATAGCCTGACAATAAAGGTCTAACTGCTGGACTGCATGTGTATACTCTGGTATCATATGGTAATGTATATTCACAATCATGTAATAGTACTGTTGTAGTAAGCACTGTTACCCACACCATGCACCATAACCTGAATGTGTAGGAATGCCTGTATATGACAGGTGTAATCCTCAGAGGCCATTTAGTACAGCTGAGAGACACATAGACAGTAATCAGGGAAAATGCAGACAACAAAACCCGAATAGCACATGCAACTGAGATGTGAACTGTTGTTTTTTTTAGCACACACAGCCATGGTTTGAATCCTGCCAGTGGTAGTACTCTGCATACATAATCATACCCCACAACTGTACAGATATGCCCAGAATGTCCAGCAGAGTGGCCCATATCTGTTGCCTATCAACCTGTCCCCCTGGGGAATCAGTGGGATGATCCCAGACGTATAGGCAGCAAACAGGAAATACAACTGATTGACACACATCTATGAGAACAAAGCTGTCACTGTAGCAACCCCTGAAACTGTTAGGAGAGTAATAAGCCAAGTATGTCCTATCTACACCCCCATGTTGTCAAGCTCTGGCCAGAGTGTGTACAGTAACAGAGTGAGATGTATGTGCATAATACTAATGTGGAATCTGGTAATTTGTGTAGCAACATTCAGGTAGTGCTAACAAACATTGCTCCCACAGGTACATCGGATACGAACACTGTGCTCAGAAATAAAAACCTTTATACCCTGTACTGGTACTGTGTACTCTGGTATTGTAGGGGATTGTGAGCGTTGCAGTTTCTCTGAATAATAACGTATCACTGACCACTGTCACCCACACTGTGCTACATAATATAACTGTGTAGGAAAGCATGTATATGTGTGCGTCAGGTCATTAAAGGTTGAAGAAGGCAATATTCTAGACATGTCCCAGCACACCTGCATGTGGTCAACACATGGCCAGAGTCTGTGAAGAAAGAGTTGGATAGCTATGTGCACAACATCAACTTTTCTACAGTTGGCGATAACAGTGTGAATAATGTTAATGAGAATATTGGGACTAGTAATAACAATCTTTCCGTAAATGTTTGTAATGTTCCTGAGTTGTCAATTTCTGGAAATACTAGCGGTCATGGTGGAGACAGTGTAGGGTCTAATACTGCTAGTATAAATAAAGGTAAAGAGCAAGTAAATAATTATACCGCCAACACCCCATCAACATCATCTACCCTTAATTCCACCATTCAGGAACCTGTGGTAAGGAGGAAAATACCCTCCTCTAACAGTGGCCCAGGACCGACACATCCTCCCCCTTTCCCAATAATCGACATTCAGAGAAGGGGCAGGAGTTGATCCATGAGCAGGAGGAGACAGAAACGGAAAGCCTCTGGAGGGGAAAAGAAAGGCCCCACTCTGAAGAAAATGTGGGAGTGGTTAACGCCACCATAGTTTGTAATATCTCACATAGACCCTTAGATAAAATGAAATAGAACTCTTAGATAAAGGCCTATCATTTATACCTACTGCTGATAGTGATGTTACAGATACTATTATAGATACAATACTGTGTGTTCACAATGTTCAACTGAAATTACTCTTTAAAAATGAAACTAGTGATGTACATGTCCCTCGATTTTCTAAACCCAGTTTATTCATTCCGAATTACCATCCCCTACTAGATGAGTTCAGCAAAATGGTCGAGGAGGATGTCTATAATTTATGTAGTAATCCTAATAGTAGAAACAAGAGAGGTAATTTTTTCACATAGACATAGATTAGATCTACGAAGACTGAAGAATGACAGGAATATTATTTTTAGGCTAGCCGACAAGGGTGGGCCTGTAGTTGTGATGGACATGATTGAGTATAATCACTTTATGAATGAAATGCTTGGTGAAAATAGGTTTTACATGACCATCCATTTAGAAGAGGTCCAGACCCGTGTCACAAGGATATATGACACCTTGGAGGACTTAACTAAAAGTGAAATAATTAACTTAGACCTGTTTAAGTTCTTCAAAGTTGAAAATCCCTTGATACCTACTATCCAAGGCTTACCGAAGGTACACAAAGACCCAATCCATCCAACTATGAGACCCATTGTGGCATGTAGGGGTTGGGTCACCGAGCCGATTTTGGTATATATTGAAAAAGCATTAAGGTCTATAGTGGATATGAATCCTGTTATTCTTAAGGATACGAAACAGTTTTTGTTGGACGTATATGTGAAAATGGAATCAGTAAATGATGATTTTCCTTATTTTTTAGTGATGTTGGATGTAAAGTCACTTTTCACAGTTATTCCTAATCAAGAAGGTTTAGAATGTATTTATAGGTATCTTACACTATATACTGAACTTGAACCCACTAGAGTGGACCCATTATGTCTCTTATTAGAAATTGTGTTGGAAAATAACATCTTCCTCTTTAATGATGGCTTGTATATACAAAAAGATGGCGTAGCTATGGGCACGTCTTGTGCTAATAGCTACGCCAATCTACTTATGGCTATTTGGGAAAAAGAGAGTTTGTTTGCCCTACCTAGGTTTAAGAAATTTGTGCCTTTCTACAAATGTTTTGTAGATGATCTTTTTCTTTTATGGCCAGGGAGTAAGAGTGAATTGGATATTTTCTTTGATGAAATCAACTCCCTTACAGATTATTTGAAATTTACTATGGTTGAATCCATTTATAGGATTACTTTTTTAGATGTGTTTATAGAGAGGTTGAGTACTGGTAAATTGAATACTGGTGTTCACAGGAAGTCTTGTTACAGAAACACATTGTTACATAGAGGGAGTATGCACCCGAAATATGTTTTTAACAACATTATTAAAGGACAAGCAATTAGAGCCTCCAGGCTTAACCCCACATAAAATGGATATGAAAATGAACTGATGGACTTAAAAAGCAGATTGTTAGCCAGGTCATATAGGCCTTATGAAATATCTAATGGATTTCAAGGTATTGAACATTACAGGAATGATATAGCTTGCCCATATTTCTCTGTCATTGGCAGCAGTACATATCCTAGTAGACTAAATGCAACTCAAGCGATTAGTCATACTAATTCTGCTCAGAATTTTTTTTTATTTTTTACACATGATTTTGATAATGTTAAAGAGATTATCTATAAACATTGGAGTATTTTAACTGTCGACTCACAAATCAAAGAGGTTGTAGGTGAAAATCCTTAATTTTTATTCAAGAATAAGAAGAACTTACATAGAATTCTGTGTTATCCAAAAATCACAGAAGCTCATAGCAATGGTTCCTATAATAAAGGTACATCTCCCTGCAACAATTGTAATTTTTGCACTCATATCTGTAACCATAGTATGTTTGTCTATCCAGTCACTTCATATTGTTATGTTTTTGATGTGGTTGCCAATTGCAATACTGAACATGTTGTTTACCTTGCCCTATATACCTGCTGTCCTGCCTTCTATGTTGATAAAACCGACAGAAGGCTTAGGGACAGGGTAAGGGAACACTTATATCAGATAAGTATTAGGTCTAGTACCAATGCTTTGTCTAAACATGTCCTTGAAACCGACATCTTGCATACATTTAAGTTTATGGTCCTTCAGGTGAACACCCCCAGCATGAGGGGAGGTGATGTTAGAAATGACACCGAAAGAACAGAAATAAAGTGGATTATTAAACTTAAGGCACATGTCAGTCCAGGTCTGAATTTCTTTAAAACCTGTTTTAAAAAATGGAGACTAGTTGTGAGATGAAATTGAAACGTGTTTTTATATATAAAAAAATTTATATAAAAATGTTTTTATAAAAGTTTATTCATTTACAGTTTTAAAAAGTTTTAATACTTTTTAACAGTGATGAACTAATGTCTCATTTAGACATATGTTTATATGTTTTTATTAGCTTTATTCTGCTTTTAAGTATAGGTAATGATGTCACTGATTATTTGCATAATTAATTAACAACTATATAAAAGGGGGAGTAATGGTTTGAATTTTGTTAATGGTCTGAGGAAGCCTCTTGGCGAAAGGGCTTACCTGTTTGGTGTATCTAATAAACGCTCACTGGATTTTTTATATGGAACGTGTTGTTTATGGACTTATTTCAACTGCTGCTCAAGTCTCGTCCTTTTGATATTTATGACTTTACTCTGCACGGGTTTGCTCCTTGGCTACATTGTTTATTTTATTTATATTTTTGTATGTGACTGGCTAGGGAGCATTCATTTCCTAGGGGTTTGCTTTACCGTTATTTATTATATGTTTAATTGTATAATTAACAATACAAATAATGCTGGATATCTCAAGATGTGAACCTTACAGTCCAAATATCAGAGACAATTTTCTTCAAAAACATTTAAGGTTTTACCTGTCCAACAGTTTGTAAGTCACTTGTTTTTTGAAGTATTAAGTACATATGGAAATAATGTTTATATTAATAATTACAAATAAACAACTAGCAATATTTCCAGTGGAGTGTGACATAAACCAACACTGACAGTGAATTATCCTGTCTCCCACATTGATGTTTCATACTATATGTCAATAAAATGTAGGTTTCTCAGTTATGAAAATATGAACATAAACATGGAATACGAATAATAAGTGGCAAAGATTAATTTCTCAACTGCAGGACACCCTAGACTTACAATCGTAGTGTCATTTTGTTAATAACTCCTTGCACTTTCTAATACTGCATATTATTAGCTGTTAAATAACTTAAAGAATCCCGATCCAAAAAAGTTGTGAATGCCATAAGGAGGTATGGTTGTGAACTGGAAGTATACAAAAAGGTCTTGTAGGCTTGAATGAGTTAAATACGTTGGTAATGGGGAAAAGATTTGAGATAAGTCTGTAATCTTTTAAATCCTTCATGTTATGGGAATTGTGAAACATGTTAGGGGCTGCTGCTATATTCATTAACGTGTGTTTCCAGCATGCTGTAATTAGGGCCATGAACCATAACAGAATGCATAGCACCAGCAGGAGGCACAGTGACATCTGACCTCACTTAACTTATCATGCACTCCATAACACTGACATTATCGAACATTCACAGTGGATATGGAGACCATGCAGGAGACAGCAGATGTGTATTGGCCTCTTCTGCAGGCCAATGGGAGTCTATGACTACCTATCCTAGTGGATACCAAGGCATGTGTGGCTTTACATACACTAGCTATAGGGACCATCCAGTGACCTACTGGGGACACAGTGGGGGTATCTCAGGTATCTGCCTTGAGAATGCTCCATTAGTTTCTCAATGCCATGCTGCAGCATGTTGAGGAGCATATGGGATGTATACATACCACAGGGGGCAGAGGGAACACCATGTGGGACTATGGGGTAGCCTGTTTCCAAGAGGTTCTGGAAGTTATAGACTGCACTCACATTGAAATGCAAGCACCATCCGGGCAACTGGGATGGAGGTATGCGAACTGCAAAGAATAATATCACTCTTTCAAATGTCAGGTGGTCTGTAATACACAGGCTGTAATCTGCAATGTGTTTTCAGGCCATCCAGGCATTTTCCATGACATGCCCTTACGGTGCACCTGTTACCTATATCAATGTTTTTCAAGAGGTGGTTTCTCCCAGGGCTGCCTTATTAGTGATGTTGAATATGCTCTGCAACCCAGGCTGATGACACCCATCTGACATCCACAAAATGAAGCAGACTAGGGGTACAGTTCTGTGCGTTCTCATACCAGGACAATAACTGAATGTGTGCTTGGGCTGCTGAAGGCATCTTTTGCTGTCTGGTTTCATCAGGTGGTGTCCTGATGTATGGTCCTAACACCTGTGCACAAATATTTACAATATGTACAATGTTACATAATATGAGACAAAGGAGCCACATACAGCAAGAAGGCCAGCTGCAAGAGGTGGTCAATGTAAAACACCAGGAGGCACAGCAAGATGTGGAGTCATTGCAGTAGCCAGCTGCAGGGGAAGACAATGCTAGATGAAGGTGAGAATAGGAGCAGTATACTTTGCCTATGGCAAAGTGAAAGCAACTGGCATATAACTCCAGTTCCTAGGAAAGATTAGTAAAGCAGATACACTACATTAAAACTGATATGTGCAAATCAAACTGTGGTCACCCATGCATAGGCTGGCCATACTGTGAATTAGACGTAAGCAACCCAAGCAACAATATGCAAAGGTCAGGGCAGTATCACCACCTACACAGATGGTGGAGGGATCACACATATGGATGCCTTTCATAGGGAAATGTGTGAGTGTGGAGGATATATATATGACAAAAGGTGTAGGTGTATGCATGGGCTGTGATAATTGGGGGAGGAGTGCGTAACAGCAGAGGTGTTTCAAGGGCCCACTGAGTCAGGCAGTGTGTATGTGTACGTGTGTGTGTGTTTTTCTGTGTGTGTGTGTGTGTGTGTGTGTGTGTGTGTGTGTGTGTGTGTGAGTGTGCGTGTGTGTGCGTGTGTGTGTGTGTGTGTGTGTGTGTGTGTGTGTGTGTGTGTGTGTGTGTGTGTGTGTGTGTGTGTGTGTGTGATGTTCTGTGGTCAGTGGTGGTGTGAGTTTATGTTGGTTGGGATACAGCCTCAGCAGTAGGTGCATCCCTGCATGTTGATGTAGTAGATGCACTCAGGGCTTGCATGATAGGGGGTTGAACATCCTGTGCATGCAACTGCCCACTAGTGTTGCCTTTATCAGGGATAGCACTAGTTGTACCATACGCTGGCTAGATATTGGCATACAGTCTGATTGTGACTGATGTCTGTCACCAGATGTGCCAATGTCATGACTGCCATGCCTTCAGGAATGTCCTCTCCTGAGTGTAGACACTTCCTCAAAAGATGTTATAATGGATGTGCTAGCACTGCATGATTGCAGTCCACTTCATCCATGGCTATAACAACCACCATCTGTAGATGTATCGGTGGGATAGCATTGTGAGTGGTGCCTCACACTAGGCAGGTAACCTTGAGAGAACAGAGCGCATTCCAGTAGGTGATTTAGTCTATTAAAATGATCATACATACAGGACATACCTTCACGGTGGTCATCCCACACATCTTGCATCAGTGTGACCAACTCTGCAATGCCTGTGGTGATACTATCTTGTGCCTCTATAATGGCCTTGCACATACAGTAGGCTGTGGCGATTGACACACCAACTTCAGGGGAGGGCAGTAAACATGTCTCCATTGAGACCCTTAATCACCCCCATGTGTTTGCTCTGCCCAGTGGAACTACTAGCAGATTCAGATATGTGTCTTGTATGTGGTGCTGTAAGGCCCAAGTGAATGGAATCTCCAGCTACCTGTCCTACCTGTGTGATGTGTGTTCCCTGAGTGTCCACAGGCATAGATTCTGTTTCCATGGAATATATAGGTCATGTATACCCCCTGACTATGCCAGGTCATGGCTGCCATCATCCTTAGAGGCATCGAATCCTTCAAACTCAGTCAGTGGCTGTTCCACACTGGTAGTGCCAGATAAGGAATCAGCTGTGAACACAGCAAAGTGCAAAATAATATGTAAGTAAAGCCCAGTACCAGATGTATACTATTATATGAGGTACTATAATAGTAGCTCTCCAAAACCACACAGGTAAATGCAATACCTTGAGCAGAGGGTTGTGATGGTGGAATCCCCAATCCTTCTATATAAACCAAACAGACAGTGCTAACAACCATCCCAAAGAGCAATGGTTGTGGAAGACCTATATATGCTAGTGGAGAGAAATAGTAGTACATATCTGGGGCATCTTCAATAGATATTCTTGGTGTGCAGTGTATCTCTGCACTGACATCCAGCACCACACTGTGGGACCTATATCAGGTGTCACTACCTCTGAGGGTGACCATAAACTCCTTTGTTATCATCACAGGTAGCTGGACTGACAGCCCTTTACCTCCAAACCTAACCTTTCATGCCAGATGGGCAGCTCATTGTTGTGCAGCACAAATGATACTATCAGTATGTTGTTGCATTGCAGATGAATGGTCCTGGTCATCAACACCATTTATGTCTATCACCAGATCTTTTCAAGCATGTTCACAGTAGGTCCAGTTAGCTGCACTGAAGCCAAAGAGTCATCAGCCATTAAGATGGAGGCCCAGGATTACTATCTCATTCACAGCCTATGAGAACTAACACCAGACTCTTCAGTACATTTTTTTCTTAACCTGTCATTTAGACTTGGATCTGTAGGTATTAAAAACACTGGTATGAGCATCATAGTCAGATGTGTCCCACAAGTTCCCTTTAAATGATGTTCTCACCCAAGCACATGCACCTATATATCTAACCAGGCTGTGCATCCAGTGTCAGTCACATTGCTGTAAATTCAAAATGGCCACCCAGTACAACTGCTGTACTATTGCAACTTTCCTGTATAACATCCGTGTGAACTGCCATTGTGAAAAATTGTTTGGCAAATGTGGTGGACTACTACACCATACAACAGTTAGTTTATTTAACACACAAAGGTATTATAACTGGAGGCTGAATGATTTGCATATGTGATCTGAGTGTAGATGGGTGTGTTTCTCTTTAAGCTTCATTATTCTCTTACACAGCAATTAGCCTTGCTACAAGTACATCTCTCAGTTCATGGTTATTCTATAACCCATTGAAATTATTGTTACAGCTTTTATACTTGGGAAAATTAATAAAGTTTCTATCAGTGCACAGTAGTTTTGTAAATTGAACAATAGGCTTGTAGATTGAGCTGAAAAAATTTAAACTTTCCTTATTAAAGGTTAAACAGGTGTTCTATTTTCGGCAAGAACTGAGTTCTGTAATGACACTACTGTTCCACGGCTTCTTCTATAGTGTGATAAAATTCATTGATTTCCCTTGCACTTACATTGCAACAATTTCTGTGTTTGAGCATGATGCAACAATGCTTCTAAATAGCTCAGTTTTTGCATCGTACATACAGGCCAAACCCAGAGTGAAGCTTTATGCAGCTTTGTGCACATGCCTTGGCACCTACTGGTAGCACTGCACATATGCACCTTAGCTTATGGCTCTAAGGGGTGTGTGTAATTCCATAAACCCCATACTGAAAGTGAAATTGCTGTAAGGAATAGCTCACTAGCAGCATATAGAAAGAAACTGGGCTGCCATGTTTCCCATCTGAAACTGCTAAGTCTAAACATTGTTCTAAAAGTAAGGGATTGTTT
The DNA here is from genome assembly GCF_019279795.1 of Protopterus annectens. NCBI lineage: Eukaryota > Metazoa > Chordata > Ceratodontiformes > Protopteridae > Protopterus > Protopterus annectens. The sequence continues at coordinate 1,417,740,007 of NC_056725.1, forward strand.
CACTACTGGTTGCACAAATGAGATTCCTTCCATTGTGCGACTGTTCACAAAAAATGAAAATGGGTGTGGCTAGGAATTTCCTATTATATCTCTCCACAACTTGTCATCTCATCATAATGGAACAGGAAAGTGAGAATGCTGCTACATTCTATGTACAAAGGTGATGTGAAGAAAAAACAAAAATATTCCTCCACCAACTGCAACAAACACTGCAAGAAAAGGATCCTGAATGAGGGATGTGAAAGCCCTCAATATAAAGCAGAGGCTTAGAACATCCTGACCTAAAAGTTTTCACATGCCTCTGGGATACCTTGTAATGGGGAACAATGTCGTTGTTACTACAGTGACCTCAGGACACATAATTGTGGCCTGGTGAGCTAATGGAAGGCCAAGGTTTTACTCCACCCACCACCTATCTTATGTAAGTAACTCCTGACTTACCTCCACATGTAAACTGCTACTGTATATCATGCACATACCCCAATACACCTCATGTCTTTCTTTCTTTTAAGCCCTTTCTTGTAGCTGTTGTCAGCCTAGGTATGGATTTTCTTCTGGACTGCCACCTTATCAACTGTAGCACTATAGATAGTTGATGCTATATCTAGCTATACATATATATATATCTCTACACGCACGAGTGTGTGTGTGTGTATATGTGTGTGTGCTTCTTTGGAATTATACATGGAGCTCAACATGTTAAAGTGCTGCTTTTACAGACTTATGATGCCAGTGGGTTCAATTCCCCCTTCACAGACTATGCTTGTTGTACTTTAAAGTACTACATTTCAGGGAAATTATGTGTGAGATGTGGATCTCCATGCCATTGGTACAGATTTCATACCGCTACTTTATCAGTCTGTGTGGACTGATGATATTAATACACATTTAACTGCAGCACTCAAAAACAGTCTGCAGGTGGCTCAGCAGATCAAGCCATTGACTTCTGCAGTGCAGACGCTAATAGCTATTGTGGCAGTGCACACAATTCCACTAGGTGTTTATCATTTATGTACCATATGCATAGCAGTATGATGCATGCACTGACGTCAGCTGCATGTTTTCTCTAATTCTTCATGTCTATGATGCACAACATTACTGTGTATTTCATCGGGTCTATATTAGCAAATTGAAACTCCAAATATCCAAATACCACAACATCGAAATAGCAAAAGTATGAACGGCCACCTCGGCAAAGTTTTTCCCAGGGAAAAAAATTGCTTGGCTGTTATTGGGAATTTTCCCTTTTCTCCACTGTAGAGCAATCTCGGAGTTGGTACATTTAGTTGGGGGGGGGGTTGGCAGTTTGTTTTGGTTTTGGTCGGCTATTTGGAGTTTCGATTTGCTAATATAGACCTGTTTCAGTTCATTGTCTTTCAGTTTACATGTGATAATGACTGTGGGTTCAATTTCACCCTTGGTTACTTCTCATTGTATCAGTGGCACTTCGGGCTCTGTGTTTCTTGTCTTTTCATTTGTATGACCTAGTCTGTTGTCAGTCATCTGTAAGTATAAACTCCCTTTCTTCGCACATGTACATTAGTGTCACAGATACCATTACTGTCTGTTTGACTGTAACATGCAACATACTTGCAGAAGTAGCAATGCATGGAAATCCTCTCCATCTGAATTATGTATACTGATTGTTACGGGATCAGTTCCCTAGTGGGTTATGGCTAAGAGACTCTAATGTAGCTGGCTAGTAGGTGTGTCAGCATGATGATAGCTGTGACTATAGGGATGACCTCTCCTGGGTTCATAGGTTCGTAGGAGTTTACTACGCTATTGGCCCTAGGGCCTTTATAAGCCTAGCCATTGTACCCTTGTTCACTTATTGACCAAGTTGTATGGTCTATATTTGCAGCTACAGTCTATGATCATCACCAACTGCCCTTATCCAAGAGGGACATAGGTGATATCCTTGGGGTAAATTTACAGTCTCCCATCCAGTTGTCTAAGTTGCGCTTAAATAGGGTAATTGAGGAGCTCTGTTTTACGTGAATTGGGAGTTTGTTCTAGAGGAGTGGCAATCTCTGGGAGACATATCTGTCTCTCCAGCATGTCCTGTTAATGCTGCAGGCTAGGTTAAGATCTATAGAGTGAGTGAATCTTCCCTCATTTGACTTGCGGATGTGCAGCATTTCCATTAGGGCAGGGTCCGAGACTGATCTGTGGGCCAGGCAAAAGTCACCTCTCAGCAGCCTATAAGATACAGAGTATAGTGACAGAGTCTTCAGTCTGCCCATATAAGTTATGTGTTGAAGGCCCTGAATTTTCTTGGTGAGAAACCTCTGAGGTCTCTCCAGCTGCTGCTGGTGTCTGGTGAGGTACATAAAGAAGGGAGCATTATACTCTATTAGTGGTCTGATGAGGGATGAGTACAGGAGAGTTATAACATCCTTAGCTCTGGATATGATGCCCTTACTTATGAGATGTGCAACATAGAAGGCCTTCCTTACCACTGTGGACACATGGTCATCGAAGTTAAGGTTGCTATCAACTTGTGTTCCCAAATCTCTCACTACAGGGTTTGAGCTAAGGGGGTACTGTTAATACTGTCATTTGCAGGGACTTCCCCTTTGCTTAATGAGATGATAATGCATTTGTTTTGCATTTAGTTTATGTCTGTAGCTTTGGCACTAATCATTTGTCTGTGTAAGCTCTTTTTGTAGTATGTCAACATCTTTGGGGATTCAATTATTGCACCCAGTTTGCAGTCATCGGCGAACTTGGTAAGCAACAGGCCATCTATTTTCAGCTTGACTTCTGAGAAATAGATTCCAAACAGTAGGGTGCACCAGTGGTAACTGGTCTGCTGGTAGAGGTGGAATCCCTAATTTTGACTGTATGCGTTCCGTTGGTGAGCCAGACAGCTACCCATCTAGTGACATATGGGTTAATTCTCAGCTGGGTGAGTTTCTCAATGATGCCTGAGTGGGAGATTCTGTCAAAAGCCTTGGCTAAGTCAAGGTAGGCTGTATGTACTGTTTTGCCTTCATCCAGGGCTTTGGTGACATTCTCAAAGAAGTCCACCAGGTTTAATAAGCATGATCTACCCTTAACAAAGCCAAATTGGGTTGGGTCAAGAGTTTGAAGGTCACCTATGTCTCTGTTGATAAGGTCCATGATGATTCTCTCCATGGCCTTGCAGATAAGGCTGGTTAGGCTTATGTGTCTATAGTTCCTAGGTCAGTTGATGGACCCACTTTGCGCAGGGAAATTACTATTGCTGTTCTCCACTCTGCTGGGACAAAGGCAGTTTTTAGACTGTGGCTGAAGAGAGTGCCAAGTGGCTCTGCTAGGTTCTGTTTTAGATGATTTAGTAGGCTGCATGGGATGTTATCTGGTCCCATAGAGGCTGTGTTTTTGGCCATGGAGAGTGCAGTTATGACCTGATTTTTGGAGATACTATGTAGAGGACTGGTGACAGGTATGCTTCGTGGTATGTTTGGTGGGGACAGGGGGGTGAAGTTTGCAACAAATCCGTCTGATAGCAGGTTGGTGATGTCCTCAGGGTCAGTATGAGTGGTACTGCCCACTACTACTGTGGCACAAAGCTGGGCCTTCCCTCTTAAATTTCTGATGTAGCTAAAGAATGTCTTATGATTATCCTTAGCCATGGATGCGAGTTTAGCTTTACGTTTGGCTTTAGATGACTTTACAACATACCTAATTTGCTTGTGCAAGCTGTGGAAGGTGTCCTTACTCTGCTGAGTCATTTCCCTCTTGTTATTTGACATTAGTTTCTTCCTTTTGTTGTATAACCTGTTTATGTTTGATGTCCACCAGGGTGGTTTGTTTTTTTCTGAGGACCTTGCTCTGATCCGTTCAGGTACAGCTGAGTCTATACGTTTATAGAGGGCATTTGTGTACACCTCTGTATAAGAGTCATTGTTGACAGTGGTAGCAGGGGGGGTTTGAAGCCATTTATGCCATTGCTTAGGAGGCTATAGTTTGCTTTGGAGAAATTTTTCATCCTTTTTGCTCTTTGGGGGGGCAGCTTTAATCATTACTTCGAACGAGACTGATTTATGATCAGACCTTACCTGGGAGGGCAGCACACAGGGGGTAGTGCAGAGATTCTCTGTGTTGGCGAGTACTAAGTCTAGGGCATTCAAGCTCCTTGTGAGGGTGCAGACTTACCTGTTCCATAGCATTTGCATTGACAAAGTCCAAGAACCTTAGGGCAAGTGTGTTTGTGCTCATATATGACTCCCAATCGATGGAAGCATAGTTAAAATCACCCACATCCAAGGTGTTTGGCTATATAGTGAGTGACTCAAGTAGGTCCAGGTAGGCAGAGTGGTTCTCTTGGTTCATGGTGGGGGACCTGTAGCTAACAATGATATGGAAGGGGGTTTTACCTCTAGTTAGTTGGACTTGGAGTAGCTCTAGAGAGTCATACTGCTTGACCAGTCTTGAGGTGTATTTGTCTTTAATGAAGATGGATACACCTCTGCCTTTGGTTCTTTCACGTTCATTTTGAGGTTTGAATGTGTGGAAGGCATTGTAGCCTTGCATGGCTGGGGTGATTTCTGTGGCCTTGAACCATGCCTCTCTGCAGAGACATTGACATCTTCCAAGGTCAGGAGTGCTTCCAGTGAGTGCGATTTCCGATTCAGACTCCTAGCATTAAGCAGCATAACCCTGAGTTTGCCTCTAGTGGATATTTTATATCAGGAATTTTGTTGCTATAACATTGCCTAAAAAGGCACTATGGGGGAGGCAAGTACCTTTACCAGTAACCGAAAGTCAAGAGGTGACAGGTGAAGACCATCTCTGGCAAAACAGCGTGGTCTGTCGACCATATCTTCCCAGGGTGACAGATACTGGATCCCCCTGGACTGATACCAGAAGCTAAGCCAATTGTTGAAGTCAATCATTTTTTGTTTATATTGAGACATCATCCTGGGTGAAGGTAGAATGTTGCTTAGGGCTAGGGACATACCTGCCTGGGACACATAATCTGATAGCTTAGTCATGTCTCTCTTCATATAGTCCAGTGAGGTACATCTCAAGTCATTCACTCCAACATGGACTATGACAGTCATAATTGTACTTGTTGAGAGACTTGAGTGCATGATCTGACAGATCCTGGAACCTGACAGGCAGCTGACCGTGACCTTCTCCTTGTCCAGCCTGGTGAAGAGGACATCTGTGTATTTCACTATGGAGTTGCCTATGACCAAGACATTTGGTTTTGAAGTGTTTTGCCTTAGGGGCTTATTGTCTGAGACACTGTTGTGTGTATTATTATGTGTAGTAGATTCTGTTGGGTCTGCAGTGTGTGTAATATGTTTGTGCTTGGGAGGTCTTTGATCTTTAGGTAGGCTTCTTGTGAGTACCTCCGCGTATGTGGGTTTATGTGTTGTGAGCATGTTATGTGCAAGAGGTGAAGTGTGTGTGCTGACAACCTGGTGATATCTGATTTGTTGTTATGTGAGAGAATTGATTTCAAATTCATAGAATAGATACATCTCTCACAAGTTGTATTTGTTTGTTTTAGGAGTAGAATGTTCAACAATAGATGTTGTTACAGAAGTGCTAAGACTGTGTGAACAAGATTTTGTTCATCCAGGGCCATGTTGGCTAACATCTGTGCATCTAGTAGATAACCAGCTTCAATAATGGCTCCTTATCCCTGACAGGTGAGCCAGAGAAGACATTAAATTTTCCAGTGTGTGATTTAGTCTATCCAAGGAATCACACATATAGGACATGCACTTCCATGTGTAATCATGCAAACCCTGAATCAGCCTCACTATCTTTACCATGGCTGTGGTGGTACTAGCCTGTGCTTCAAGACAGACTTGCACATACATTTGATTTCAGCCAGTGAGACACCATCCTAAGGGAAAGGGAGGCAATTATGTCTCCAGTGAGAACCATACTAATTCCCCTGTGTGGGCTGCACTGCCCATGAGTGTTAGCAAATTTCACTAATTGACAGTGCCTCCATCAAACTGTTCTCTTTCTCTCTCTCTCTCTGTGATGTCTGGGTAACCTGGGTATCGAAAGGCAAAGAGTCTGCATTGATGATCTGCCCTGGGGATATGGTGGCCACATTCCATGTTTTCCATCATTATCAGAGGCTACACATCCTCCAATATCAGGTGGGGCCAGTTTCACAGTGCTGGTGTTGGATAACGAATTACCTGTAAATACACCAAAGTACAAAACATCCAGTGTTAGTATGACCCAACATCACAACTATACATACAACTGCGGGTTTTAAAACTATAAATATGATAAAAACTGATGTTGTATGACCACACCTTGTGCAGATAGCTGTGGCTGTTGAATCCCTGATGTAGCTGTGCACCATAAGTCAAACAGCTCTAATTAAGTTTTATAGTAACTAAGCATAGGACTTGCAGGTATTCATTCACTGAAATAGGACTACATACCAGTTGCATCTACAGTGGATAGCCTGTCTCAGCATCTAGCACTGCATTGTGGGATTCTTTAGAGGTGACTCTCCCTTTTAGAGAGACCAGGAACTCCTCCATCTTGGTGAAAGTTGTTACACTTGACAGCACTTCCCACTTGTTGCCCTATGATTCTGTGCCAAGATTTCTGCTGTTTGTGTCCTGTGTTCTACCATTTCATAACAGTGGTCCAGCTAATCAACTACATTAACTCTTTCACACATAGCCTGACTGGAATTTCACTCCTCCTCACACCTGAAGAGTTCTTACCTCGGCAGCCTTCACCTGAGCTAAAATTCAGAGAATGCACTTTTTTAACCTAGCTGGAAATAAATGTATATATATCAAAACAATAAAAGTTACCAAAAAAAAAAATAAATAAAATACAAAAGTTATTCAGCACACATTCCTCTTCACAACGATAATATTAATATGTCAGCCAGACATAATTTTGAAGATTATGTTCGGGTCACTGATTATAACCTGCTTATTATGTGTTTGAGACATGGATACTCATAATCTGCTCCATGTACTACTAGTTAAAAAAAGTGCTAAGTGCTTTGCTGACTTTCAAAGCCATAAGGCACTTAGCGAGTGCTATCAGAAAGACAGTGCAACACAGTCCCTTATGTTTATACTCACCTTGCCATGCCTGTCCAACGTCCAGATTTTCACAGAATGTCCAGAGTTTTGTCTCATATGTTTAGTCTGTTCTTCATAAAATATTTGGTTTTCAGACAAAATCACACCGAGGATTGTAATCACTAAATAATGACATCCATTTCAGTTTCAGACTTTGTATCATTTAGAAAATGCTAGAGAACACACATCCTGTTATTGTAGCTACTTTCTAAGTTTATGGAAGGAAGTGATGGACACATTAGTGGTACTGACAACAGGCAGAAACAAATCTGTTTTTTATTCTGCTGCTGTCTTCTGCTGGTCAGTACTATCTGACCTGACCTTAATGAGTTAAGCAGGGAGTGCTTAACATTTGTTACGATCTGGTCTCACACTAAAGTAGTGCTTAACTGAACTGTCTTTTTCTAAATTTTGGAGCATAATCATAAGGCTCCATGCACTAAAATAATTTTATATTTAACAAATAATTAGATAATATATACGTTTACTTATTATAATTGTGCAAACATAATAGACAGACCTCAACTATCAGCATGATTTTTGTTTGGGCAGATGTGATGCGCATTTGACTGCAAACTAAATTTGTAGATGGCATTACATTTTTGAGATATTTCCATAAATAAATATTTAGATATGCATAGTCTTCACAATGGGCAAATAAATGTAAATATCTGCCATGCAGTGCTGGTTAGACATCACCTATCAGTGCATCACTCGATACCATGGAGTTCCATGTAAATACTCTCTGGCTGTAGTTAACAATGTATTTATGAGCATATGCCATACACTCACAATATTTCCAGGAAAAAAAAATTAAATCACAATCCGTCCAAGTGCAATATGCCAGAGATATGTACAGAAATATTATTAAGTGCAATATGCCAGAGATATGAACAGAAATATTACTTTATGCTAATATGCACATTGTGTTACTGACCACAGAATATCTGTCAAATGGTAGTATGCAGACAGCTGTTATCACTTACAGCATTATTTGAGCTTTCATTTGATATCATGAACTACCATGTAATCATCTTATGGTTCATGTTATAAATATAATTATCGACATATATCATTTACTCATACTATTTCCAGGAAAAACTCATAATTTTTGATTTATCAAATATCCCACTTATCTGAGGAGAGTATTCATGACTTCTGTTGTGATTTGGGGATGTGAAATACAAAAGCATAATCCATCCAAGTGCACAGTAGTAGAGATATGTACAGAAATATGAATAATTATGCTAATATGGCATATCCTATTAATGAAAAAGATGGACCATCAGCCCCAAAACTCATGATTCTAGTGTTACCAAGTACACCACTCATCTGAGAAGCCTAATTCCCTGCATTTCCTACACCAGGATTACTGCCAACAATACAAGAAGCATGCAGCAAGATCCACTTGTCATGTTATCTTGAACAGGATAATGTGAGTATCACAAAATGAGTGAATAAATGAAAACAATGTCATGCTTTGGAGGGGACAGCATTTATATGAAAAGAGATGTGAAGGATACTAGGCTTATGTAGTGATTATAGCTGCAGGCTCCAAACTGCAGGGTCAAGGGTTTGGATCCCGGTAAAGGTTTTTCAGGTCTTGTAACTTATTAGAGCACTGGTCTTGCAAACTGGGTGTTGTGAGTTCAAATCTCAGCTTGTATTCTATTTGGGTAGAGCTCTTGGGCCAATAACCTACTAAGCACCTATGAAACTATATAGTCATTCATTTCTGATACCCCCTTATCCTATTCAGTCACATGGCAGTTGGATACTATTTCAGTATGTTAACATAATTATGAGCATATGCCATACATTCATATTATTACCAGGAAAAAAAAATTTTTTGCAGTACCGAGTACCACATTGGGATGAGGAAACATTCATAAGTTCTCTGCTGACTTGGCAATTGGCATGTGAAATGCTGTTCCACAATGGGTCCCCGATAGGAAATTCCATTTATTTGCCAAGATATGATATTTAGGCAAATATGTATATCGCAGTACTAAACAAGTCTAAATATCTTCAAATTGTTAGCAAGCTGATGGCATATATCAGTGATCACTTTTGCAGCACTGTCTAAATCTGTTTGGTACCATGAAATACAAAGTCATGTACTGAAACTCAGCACTGAGCTGTATATGGACCGTATAAATGCATGTGTACAATTAGGAAACAGATTCAGACTTACTCAAGTAAAATACTTTAACACAAAGCTTTTGTTGTATTTAGTAAGGAAAAAAAATGAAGGCAACAAAGAAATGAAACTAAAGGGTTGTACATGTGTTTTGTGATTTTAAACTTTACAGATTACACATTTCCTTAAGTATTGCTTCTTGATGTCCATCCCAGTGATGTAGCTAGGGGAGGGTGGGAGGGGCGATCTGCACCAGGTGGCAGACTTCAAAAGGACTAATTAATAAAAAAAAAAAAAAGAAAAAAAAACTTTGTAACAGCGGAGTGGCGGCATTTTCTCCTTTACGGAGAACCATGCATGCATCACATGTACACATGCTACTACGGATGTAAACTTGTACAGTCATTCTGCACTGCACCGCATGTACGCATGCTACCAAGGACATAAATTAAGTCATTCCGCACTTGTGCATGGAATTTAAAACAGCTATTCAGTAACAGGCAGCATCGTGGTCAGTTAGTCACTTAACGAGGATTGTGAGGATTCCAGTCTCAGTGATATGATGAACTGGGCGCTAATTTTTGAAGTGTGTTGTTTCCGGATTGTAAAGTTTTACCAGCTTCCTGCATCTCACAAAAATGGAATCCAGAGGCAAGGTAAGCCTGGCCATCCCACTATTAATTTATGTGTAGATTTACTGTGTGCGTCCTGCTTGGCCTATTAAGTGGTCAGTCCCGTACAATAAGATCAACTTCAAGCAGTGTGTTGTGTGGCCATATTCACCTCATTTGCAGCTCCTTTAATATTTATAAAGAGTAACATGAGGATCAAATATGCCTTTATTTCAACAAAATGTTTTTGTATATGTGTTGTTCTGGATACTATTTATTTTATTGTATTATTTACGCCATGATATGTGTGAGGCAGTCCAATGAAGGAAACATGCTCCTGCTGATTTATACATTCATTATTCATGCATATGGTACAGCACTGGGACATGATACACACGCTCACACACACACACAAACACTATGTATGTATGGTGTGTGTAGCACAAGCAGCAGTACACTGGACAGATTTATTTTGGGATTTGTTTATATATATATATATATATATATATATATATATATATATATATATGTGTGTGTGTGTGTGTGTGTGTGTGTGTGTGTGTGTGTGTGTGTGTGTGTGTGTGTGTGTGTGTGTGTGTGTGTGTGTGTGTGTGTGTGTGTGTGTGTTTTCATGTCTGTGGCACCTTAATCACATTGAAAAGAGATGCAGTGGGCAGCTCAGCAAAGCAGAAAGCAGTCTTTAACTACTGCATTAGCATGACAACCTTATTACCTTGCAGTTTTTTTGCTTATACGGAAAGCATACTACCTGGACACAGCGTTTGCAAATGACCTCTCTAAGGACAGGAAAAGAAAATGTTGTCAGAAATGGAGATGATGTCCAGTCCACAATGCTGTGGAGTAACTATTTCTGTTATTATTTTATTTGCGAATTTTACATAGAATTGTATGCTGTTTTGTTTTAACCTGTTAAAGACTTATTTTATTTATTTATTTATTTATTTTTGTTTACTGGGGTAGAGCACTGATCAGAGCTGACAATTTGCAGGCTCAGCCCAGGTTACATACATAGT